>NC_056447.1:31220862-31370862 GCF_018296145.1 Oncorhynchus tshawytscha | reverse complement strand
TTCTTTTCTCTCTACTCCCCTCTTTTTCTCTTTCTCTCTTCTTTTCTCCCCCTCTCTCTCCATTCTTTATTTTCTCTCTACTCCCCTCTCTTCTTTTCTCTCTACTCCCCTCTCTTCTTTTCTCTCTACTCCCCTCTTCTTTTCTTCTCCCCTTCTTTTCTCTCTACTCCCTCCTCTTCTCTTCTTTTCTCTCTACTCCCCCTCTCTTCTTTTCTCTCTACTCTTCCTCTCTTCTTTTCTCTCTACTCCCCCTCTCTTCTTTTCTCTCTACTCCCCCTCTCTCCTCTTCTCTTCTTTTCTCTCTACTCCCCCTCTCTTCTTTTCTCTCTACTCCCCCTCTCTTCTTTTCTCTCTCTCCCCCTCTCTTCTTTTCTCTCTACTCCCCCTCTCTCCTCTTCTCTTCTTTTCTCTCTACTCCCCCTCTCTTCTTCTCTTCTTTTCTCTCTACTCCCCCTCTCTCCTCTTCTCTTCTTTTCTCTCTCTCCCCCTCTCTTCTTTTCTCTCTCTCCCCCTCCCCTCTTCTCTTCTTTTCTCTCTCTACTCCCCTCTCTTCTTTTCTTCTCTCCCCCTCTTCTTTTTTCTCTCTCTCCCCCTCCCTCTTTTTTCTCTCTACTCCCCTCTCTCCTCTTCTCTTCTTTTCTCTACTCTCTCTTTCTTCTCTCTCTCCTCTTCTCTTCTTTTCTCTCTACTCCCCTCTCTTCTTTTCTCTCTCCCCCTCTCTTTTTTTCTCTCTACTCCCCCTCTCTTCTTTTCTCTCTACTCCCCCTCTCTTCTTTTCTCTCTACTCCCCCTCTCTTCTTTTCTCTCTCTCCCCTCTCTTCTTTTTCTCTCTTTTCTCTCCCCCTCTCTTCTTTTCTCTCTTTTCTCCCCCCCTTTCTTCTTTTCTCTTCTCCCCCTCTCTTCTTTCTCTCTCTTTTCTCTCTACTCCCCTCTCTTCTTTTCTCTCTTCTTTTCTCTCTACTCCCCCTCTCTTCTTTCTCTTCTTTTCTCTCTACTCCCCCTCTCTTCTTTTTCTCTTCTTTTCTCTCTACTCTTTTCTCTTCTCTCTCTCTTTTCTCTCTCTCCCCCTCTCTTCTTTTCTCTCTCTCCCCCTCCTCTCTTCTTTTCTCTCTTCTCCCCCTCTCTCCCCTTCTCTTCTTTTCTCTCTACTCCCCTGTCTCTCTTCTTTCTTTTTTTCTCTACTCCCCCCTCTTCTTTTTTCTCTTTACTCCCCCTCTCTTCTTTTCTCTCTACTCCCCTCTCTTTTCTCTCTCCCCCTCTCTTCTTTTCTCTTCTCCCCCTCTCTTTTTCTTTTCTCTTCTTTTCTCTCTACTCCCCCTCTCTCCTCTTCTCTTCTTTTCTCTTTACTCCCCTCTCTTCTTTTTTCTCTCTACTCCCCCTCTCTTCTTTTCTCTCTCTCCCCCTCTCTCTTCTTTTCTCTTCTTTTCTCTCTTTTCTCTACTCCCCTCTTCTTTTCTCTCTACTCCCTTCTTCTTTCTCTCTACTCCCCCTCTCTTTTTTTTTCTCCTCTCTCTTCTTTTCTCTCTACTCCCCCCTCTCCTCTTCTCTTCTTTTCTCTCTACTCCCTCTCTTCTTTTCTCTTCTTTACTCCCCCCTCTCTTATTTTCTCTCTACTCCCCTCTCTTCTTTTCTCTCTCTCTCTCCCCTTCTCTTCTTTTCTTTTCTCTTCTTTTCTCTCTACTCCCCCCTCTCTTCTTTTCTCTCTTTCTTTTCCCCTCTCTCTTCTTTTCTCTCTACTCCCCCTCTCTTTTCTTTTCTCTCTCTTCTTTTCTCTCTACTCCCCCTCTCTTCTTTTCTCTCTACTCCCCTCTCTTCTTTTCTCTCTTCTCCCCTCCCCCTCTCTTCTTTTCTCTCTACTCCCCCTCTCTTTTCTCTTCTTTTCTCTCTCTCCCCCCCTCTCTTCTTTTCTCTTCTTCTTTCTTTTCTCTCTACTCCCCTCTCTCTTTTTTCTCTCTACTCCCCTCTCTCTTCTCTTCTTTTCTCTCTACTCCCCCTCTTCTTTTCTCTCTACTCCCCCTCTCTTCTTTTCTCTCTACTCCCCTCTTCTTTTCTCTCTACTCCCCCTCTCTTCTTTTCTCTCTACTCCCCCTCTCTTTTCTCTACTCTCTCTTCTTTTCCCTCTCCCCTCTTCTTTTCTCTCTACTCCCCTCTCTTCTTTTCTCTCTCCCCCTCTCTTCTTTTCTCTCTACTCCCCCTCTCTTCTTTTCTCTCTACTCCCCCTCTCTTCTTTTCTTTTCTCTTCTTTTCTCCCCCTCTCTTCTTTTCTCTCTACTCCCCCTCTCTTCTTTTCTCTTCTTCTTTTCTCTCCCCTCTCTTCTTCTCTCTTCCCCCTCTCTCTTTTCTTTTTTCCCTCCCCCTCTCTTCTTTTCTCTCTACTCCCCCTCTCTTCTTTTCTCTCTCCCCCCTTCTTTTCTTTTCTCTTTATCCTTTTCTCTCTTCTTCTGGGAGGAATATGTTCTTTTCTCTCTACCCTCTCTTCCTCTCTCTCTTCTTTTCTTTCTCCCCCTCTTCTTTTCTCTCCTCTTCTTTTCTCTCTACTTTTCTTCAGTCTCTTCTTTTCTCTCTCTCCCTCTCTTTTTTCTCTCTAAAAAAACTTTTCTCTCTAGCCCCCTCTCTCTTCTTTTCTCCTACCCCCTCTCTTCTTTTCTCTCTACTCCCCCTTCTCTTCTTTTCTCTCAACTCCCCTAACTCTTCCCCTGTCTCTAGCTTTTCTCTCTGGGATGGAGCTGGACGAGGCTCTGAGGAGTTCCAGGCTCTCTTCTTTTCTCTCTCACTCCCCCTCTCTTCTTTTCTCTCTACTCCCCTCTTCTTTTCTGCTCTACACTCTCTTCTTTTCTCTCTAACTCCCCCTCTTTTCTTCTTTTCTCTCTCTTCCTGACCTCTTACTTTTTTCTCTCTACTCCCCCTCTCTTCTTTATCTCTAACTCCCCTCTTCTCTTCTTTTCTCTCTAGTCCCCTCTTCTTTTCTCTTTCTTCTTTTCTCTCTACTCCCCCAGGACTTTTCTCTCTACTCCCCCTCTTCTTTTCTCTCTGGGACTCCCCTCTCTTTTCTTTACTCTCTTACTCTCTCTACTCCCCCTCTCTTCTTTTCTCTCTACTCCCCTCTCTCTTTTCTCTTACTCCCCTCTCTTCTTTTCTCTCTACTCCCCTCTCTTCTTTTCTCTTATTCCCCTCTCTTCTTTTCTCTCAGCTCTTTTCTCTTTCTCTCTACTCCCCTCTCTTTTTTTTTCTCTCTACTCCCTCTCTTTTTTCTCTCTACTCCCCTCTTCTTTTCTCTCTACTCCCCTCTCTTCTTTTTTCTTCTTTTCTCTCTGATCTCTTCTTTTCTCTCTACTCCCCTATCTTGATTTTCTCTCTACTCCCCTCTCTTCTTTTCTCACTGACAAAGTGTCTTCTTTTGCTCTCTACTCCCCCTCTCTTCTTTTCTCTCTACTCCCCTCTCTTCTTTTCTCTCTACTCCCCCCTCTCTTCTTTTCTCTTAATGTCTTCTTTTCTCTCTACTCCCCCTCTCTTCTTTTCTCTCTCTCCCCTCTTTCTTTTCTCTCTAGCTTTCTTTTCTCTCTTTTCTTCTTTTCTCTCTACTCCCCTCTCTTCTTTTCTCTCTACCCTCTCTTCTTTTCTCTCTCTACTCCCCCTCTCTTCTTTTCTTTACTCCCCTCTCTTCTCTCTCTTCTTCTTTTCTCTCTACTCCCCTCTCTTCTTTTCTCTCTACTCCCCCTCTCTTCTTTTCTCTCTACTCCCCCTCTCTTCTTTTCTCTCTCTCCCCTCTCTTCTTTTTTCTCTACTCCCCCTCTTTCTTTTCTCTCTCTCCCCTCTCTTCTTTTCTCTCTACTTCTCTTCTTTTCTCTCTACTCCCCTCTCTTCTTTTCTCTCTACTCCCCCTCTCTTCTTTTCTCTCTACTCCCCCTCTCTTCCTTTCTCTTATTTCTTCCTTTTTTCCTTTATCCTTTGGGAGGAATATGTACTGTATAAGCACTTGTTAAGTGTGTGAGTAAATTTGTATGTGTGTGTGTGGCTTTTCCAGGTCAGTGCTTCTGTAATAAAACTATGATTGAAAAAGGGGAAAAAAACGCCAAGAGCAGTTGTACACCCACCCTCTCTCACCCTCAGACACAAACACACAAAACAATGATGTCAACGGTGACATGAGAGAGACACACACAACTAACCTCTTCTCCCCCTGTCTCTAGCTGTGTGGTCGATGAGATGGACTTCTCTGGGATGGAGCTGGACGAGGCTCTGAGGAAGTTCCAGGCTCACATCAGAGTCCAGGGAGAGGCCCAGAAGGTGGAGAGACTCATTGAAGCTTTCAGGTCAGACCCATCAACCAATCACATCATACCCTCAGATTGATCAGCATATCAGGGTTACTGCAGGGGCAGACACTCTGGTTCTGGAGCATCACAAACAGCAAGTCCAACCTAGCACCACACCTGACCTGATTACTAAAAACTTCAGCAACTGAGCCAATCAATATCAGTAACTAGCTACATTCCAGCTGCCTAGTGGTCTCCCAGGTCTAAAGTGTCCTGCCTCCAGGACCACGGTTTTAAGCTGTAGGGACAAAGTCCAACCTATCTGGGAGGGGGTAGTAAGATAGACAAGAAGTTACAGGAGTGTTATGTAACAGATGTTATGTCATCTGTCATTAGGGTGACATAGGGTGACATAAGAAGTTATTTTAATGGAGGAATTATTCCGTGCCAGCTGGTGAGCATCTCTCATATGCAGATGTGAAGATAAGAGAACTAGCTGGCGTAGAAATAACTTTGTTACGTACTCACACACACACACAAACTGATCATTCCCAGTGTCAGAGTATTTGATGTGCAGCAGGAATCTCAGGAAACTGAACACTGACTAAGTGTATGTGTGTATATGCTTGGGAGGAGGGTTATACCGTACATCTCTTGTCAGGACGTAAGAACCCACAAGTGAACAGTATTAATGTCTGAAGTTGAGTTGCTAATGATGGAGAAACTGTTTGTTTCTGAGACCATTACAGCAGAACAGCTTTTTATCTCTTTCTCTTTCTCTCTCTGTCTCTCTTTCTCTGTCTCTTTTTCATTGGACCTGTCTCTTTCTCTGTCTCTCTTTCACTCTCTCTTTTTCATTGGACCTGTCTCTTTCTCTGTCTCTCTTTCACTCTCTCTTTTTCATTGGACCTGTCTCTTTCTCTGTCTCTCTTTCACTCTCTCTTTCTCTCATTGGACCTGTCTCTTTCTCTGTCTCTCTTTCTCTGTCTCTCTTTCTCTGTCTCTCTTTCTCTGTCTCTCTTTCTCTCTCTCTTTTCTCTGTCTCTCTTTCTCTCTCTTTCTTTTTTTTCATTGGACCTGTCTCTTTCTCTGTCTCTCTTTCTCTGTCTCTCTTTCTCTGTCTCTCTTTTTCTCTCTTTTTCATTGGACCTGTCTCTTTCTCTGTCTCTCTTTCTCTCTCTCTTTTCTCTGTCTCCCTTTCTCTGTCTCTCTTTCTCTGTCTCTTTCTTTCTTGGACCTGTCTCTCTTTCTCTCTTTGTCTCTCTTGGACCTGTCTCTTTTTCTCTGTCTCTCTTTCTCTGTCTCTCTTTCTCTCTCTCTTTTTTTTTCATTGGACCTGTCTCTTTCTCTGTCTCTCTTTCTCTGTCTCTCTTTCTCTCTTTTTTTCATTGGACCTGTCTCTTTCTCTGTCTCTCTTTCACTCTCTTTTTTCATTGGACCTGTCTCTTTCTCTGTCTCTCTTTCACTCTCTTTTTCATTGGACCTGTCTCTTTCTCTGTCTCTCTTTCTCTGTCTCTCTTTCACTCTCTCTTTTCATTGGACCTGTCTCTTTCTCTGTCTCTCTTTCTCTCTCTCTTTTTCATTGGACCTGTCTCTTTCTCTGTCTCTCTTTCTCTGTGTCTCTCTTTCTCTCTTTCTCTCTTTTTTCATTGGACCTGTCTCTTTCTCTGTCTCTCTTTCACTCTCTCTTTTTCATTGGACCTGTCTCTTTCTCTGTCTCTCTTTCACTCTCTTTTTCATTGGACCTGTCTCTTTCTCTGTCTCTCTTTCACTCTCTCTTTTTCATTGGACCTGTCTCTTTCTCTGTCTCTCTTTCTCTCTCTCTTTTTCATTGGACCTGTCTCTTTCTCTGTCTCTCTTTCTCTCTCTCTTTTTCATTGGACCTGTCTCTTTCTCTGTCTCTCTTTCTCTGTCTCTCTTTCACTCTCTCTTTTTCATTGGACCTGTCTCTTTCTCTGTCTCTCTTTCACTCTCTCTTTTTCATTGGACCTGTCTCTTTCTCTGTCTCTCTTTCACTCTCTCTTTTTCATTGGACCTGTCTCTTTCTCTGTCTCTCTTTCACTCTCTCTTTTTCATTGCTCCCCTTCCCCCTGTCTGAGGTACTGTACAGATGTAGGATCTTCATTTGAGCCAGGAAAATAATCCAGCAACAACAGAAAATGTGAATTACTATATGGATTAAAATTTTGGGAATTTCTTTGTAGGGGTTTACACATTTTTTCTTAGGGCAAATCAAGTCTGACATTCTAAAGTGGAAATTACTAAGTTTAGAAGCATTTTTAAACCTTGAATACACTACAGGTTTGCAAAATTCTCAGCAACAAAAGAGTATGTGTAGATACCTCTCTCTCCATCTCTCTACCTGTCCACCTCTACAGTCAGAGGTACTGCATGTGTAATCCTGAGGTGGTGCAGCAGTTCCATAACCCAGACACCATCTTCATCCTGGCTTTTGCTGTGGTACTCCTCAACACGGACATGTACTCCCCTAACATCAAACCTCAACGCAAGATGGGCCTCAATGATTTCATACGCAACCTACGAGGTGACTGGGTGTCTGTGTGTCTGTCTATCTGTCTGTTGTCAACAAACAGGGCCTAGCTTGTTAGGGGAGTTGTGTCTTTGTTTAGTTCTTCCTTCGGTATGATTTCTGTGCCTACTGATAAAAGAACGAATCTAAATAATACAAACCCCATGGTGTTATTTGTGTGTGTGTGTGTGTGTGTGTGTGTGTGTGTGTGTGTGTGTTTTTGTGTGTGTGTGTGTGTGTGTGTGTGTGTGTGTGTGTGTGTGTGTCGGTGTCGGTGTCGGTGTGTGTGTGTTTTATGAGTGTGACTCAGTATAATGAGCTGCAGAAGCCTTGCAACATTTATGACAGTGTTTCTGAGACACTGGAGGGGTTATTTATAGAACTGACACACAAACCTGCACAGATGCACACACACGATGCTTTGAATATTTTAATACAACACATGACCATTTTCATCTGGACTGGCCCATATCATTAGAGTGGCAGGATCAGGGCTGGTCAGTGTAGAGAACACACCAAACCAGGGACAAGTGAGAGAAGGCTGAGGGCTGGAACATCCCTAACTCCTAAATAAATTATTAAAGTTGCATTTTTAGTAATGTTTACATATCTTGCATTACTCATCTCATATGTATATCTGCATTTTATACCATCTATTGCATCTTGCCTACACCACTGTGTCATTGCTCATCCATATGTTTATATGTATATATTCTTATTCCATTCCTTGATTTAGATTTGTGTGTATTAGGTATCTGTTGTGGAATTGTTTGATATTACTTGTTAGGTATTGCTGCACTGTCAGAAGTAGAAGCACAAGCATTTCGCTACACTCGCAATAACATCTGCTAACCATGTGTATGTGACCAATACAATTTGATTTGATTTTGTAATGGGGGCTTCTCTCCTGACTGGAACACAACACAAGGTCTCCCTCTAGTGGTGAGATAGAGCCACAGCATATCTACTGTTGACAGATAGGGATGCTACTAACTACCAGGCAATCCTGTCCTGTCCTGCAACGAGTCTAAACCAGGGATGGAGTAAATTCAGCTTTTACTTTATTTTGTGAATTTCCTCTGTAAAGTGTGTGTCCCTGTTCCCTTAGGAGTGGACGACGGAGCAGACATCCCCAGGGAGATGGTGACAGGGATCTATGAGAGGACCCAGCAGAGAGAGCTACGCTCCAACGAAGACCACGTCACCTACGTCAGCCGTGTGGAACAGTCCATACTGGGCATGAAGACGGTGAGTTGGTGGGTTTGGGTGTGTGTGTGTCAGATAGCTAGACAGAAAGTGAGAGGGAGAGAGAGAGTGGTGCGTGTGTGTGTTGTGTGTCTGAAAGAGAGATGGAGAGAGAGTAAGAGAGTTTGAGGGAGAGGTGTGTGCATGTGTGTGAGAGAGTGGTGAGTGTGTGTGTGTGTTAACCCCATGGTGTGTGTGTTAAGCCCATGGTGTGTGTGTGTGTTAACCCCGTGGTGTGTATGTGTTAACCCCGTGGTGTGTGTGGGTTAACCCCATGGTGTGTGTGTGTGTTTAGCCCATGGTGTGTGTGTGGGTTAACCCCATGGTGTGTGTGTGTGTTTAGCCCATGGTGTGTGTGTGGGTTAACCCCATGGTGTCTGTGTGTGTTTAGTCCATGGTGTGTGTGTGGGTTAACCCCATGGTCTGTGTGTGTTTAGCCCATGGTGTATGTGTGGGTTAACCCCATGGTGTGTGTGTGGGTTAACCCCATGGTGTGTGTGGGTTAACCCCATGGTCTGTGTGTGTTTAGCCCATGGTGTGTGTGTGTGTTAACCTCATGGTGTGTGTGTTTAGCCTGTGGTGTGTGTGTGTTAACCTCATCGTGTGTGTGTTTAGCCTGTGGTGTGTGTGTTTAGCCTGTGGTGTGTGTGTTAACCTCATGGTGTGTGTGTTTAGCCTGTGCTGTGTGTGTGTGTTTAGCCCATGGTGTGTGTGTGTGTTTCTTTGTAGATTCTGTCTGTGCCCCACCGTAGGCTGGTGTGTTGCTGTCGTCTGTTTGAGGTGGCAGACTTCAACAAACCCCTGAAACAGAAACTGGCCAACACCCAGAGAGAGGTGTTCCTGTTCAACGACCTCATACTTGTGAGAACACACACACAAGCACGCACCCGCATACACACGCGCGCGAGTAATGTTATTTTGTGTAGTAACAATATGTGTATGTGTACTGATGGTATAGCTTATGTTCATTCTGCTATTTCCTCACACAGATCCTGAAGCTGTGTCCCAAGAAGAAGACTTCTGCCTCCTACACCTTCTGTAAAGCCATGGGTCTACTGGGCATGCAATTCCACCTCTTCAGTAACGAATGTAATTTCTATACTATTACTACTACTACTACTACTACTACTACTACTATTACTACTACTACCACTACTACCACTACTACTACTACCACTACTACTACCAATACTACCACTACTACCAACACTACCACTACTACTACTACTACTACTACTACTACTACTGTCCAATACTACTACTACTACTACTACTACTACTACTACTACAACTACTACTACTTCTACTACTACTAATACTGTCCAATACTACTACTACCACTACTACTACTACCACTACTACCACTACTACTACTACTACTACTACTACCACTACTACTACTACTACTACTACTACTACCACTACTACTACTACTACTACTACTACTACTACCACTACTACTACTACTACTAATACTGTCCAATACTACTACTACCACTACTACCACTACCACCACTACCACTACTACTACTACTACTACTACTACTACTACTACTACTACTACTACTACTACTACTACTACTACTGTCCAATACTACTACTACTACTACTGTCCAATACTACTACTACTACTACTACTAATACGGTCCAATAATACTACTACCACTACTACCACTACCACTACTACCACTACTACTACTACTACTACCACTACTACTACTACTACTACTACTACTACTACTACTACTGTCCAATACTACTACTACTACTACTGTCCACTACTACTACTACCACTACTACTACTACTACGAATACTGTCCAATACTACAACTACTACTACTACCACTACTACTACTACTACTACTACTACTACTACTACTACTACTGTCCAATACTACTACTACTACTACTACTACTGTCCAATACTACTACTACTACTACTACTACTACTACCACTACTACTACTACTACTCCTGTCCAATACTACTACTACTACCACTACTACTACTACTGTACTATAACACTGTACTTCTACATACATAGCTAATTATGAGCTGTGACATTGTCCAGAGTCCAGACTATATCAGTGGCATCACCATTCTACTCACACAGCTAACTTGTGTGTGTGTGTGTGTGTGTGTGCTAACTGTGTGTGTGTGTGTGTGTGTGTGTGTGTGTGTGTGTGTGTGTGTGTGTGTGTGTGTGTGTGTGTGTGTGTGTGTGTGTGTGTGTGTGTGTGTGTGTGTGTGTGTGTGTGTGTGTGTGTGTGTGTGTCCAGACTATGCTCATGGCATCACCATGTTGAGTCCGTTCTCGTCAGAGAAGAAGCAGATGGTGAGTTTCTGCTCCCCCAGTGGAGAGGAGCTCAGGAAGTTCACAGAGGAGCTACGAGAGTCCATCACTGAGGTCAACGAGATGGAGCAGATACACATTCAATGTGAGCACACACACACGCACACACACGCACATGCACACACACACTTTATGTAATATATGGTCACATATCACTGTCTACAGGGGAGCTGAAGAGAGAACAGGGGGTGCAGACTCACACCCCCCACACCAACGGAGGACAGATGGGCACACTCAGTCGACACACAGGATCCCCCACAGGTAACAAACAAACACTAAGTTAGCAACTAGCACCACACACCACTCTGTGTCTCTGAGTGTCACTTCTGTGTTTCTCCCCTCAGCCCAGAAAGATCCGTATGACACGACTAGCAACAACACTGTGGAGGTGAGTCACATACACACAGTGTATTTTTTTTAGCAAAGATACAGACAGGTGAGGAGTAAAGGAGACCCTCGTCATCTCCCTCCAGCTCTGTGTGACTCAGAGCGACACAGCCACAACTGTAGGGCTAGATTTAACCTTCAGCTTTCTGCTAACAGGGGGCAGTAAATGAACTATTAGCCACCTGCTAATGCACGGTGAGCTATTAGCCTCCTGCTAACAGAACATCTGCTTCCCAGCCATCACAAGCTTTTCTAAGCCCTGTTGGCCCTGCTAGAAAACCATCTCCATGGCCAGACTCAGGGTTGATGTGCGTGTCTGTGTATGCATGCATGCATGTGTATGATTTTTAAAATGGCGCTGGAGGAGATTGCTGCCGTTTTGCTGCCGGGCTCCTAACCAGTTGTGGTTTTTTGCATTATTTGTAACTTATTTTGTACATAATGTTTCTGCCACCATGTCTTATGACCTGAAAAGAGCTTCTGGATATCAGAACAGCGATTACCCACCTTGTAACGAGTCGGACGCGAAGGATTTACTTCAGACACCAGACAAGGCCCAAATCCCTGTCATTTGCATTAAGAAGAGATGGAGATATAGGTCGGGGTGCCTTATAAGAATCTGACGGCGAGTGGGTAACCTCCTCTAACATCAGTCCTATTAGCCAACGTGCAATCGATCATTGGATAATAAACTGGATGAGCTGGGATCAAGACTATCCTATCAACGGGACATTAAAAACTGTAATATTTTATGTTTCACCCATTTGTGGTTGAATGACGACATGGATAACATACAGCTGACTGGGTTTTCCGTGCATCGGCAAGACAGAACAGATAGACAAGGGGTGGCGGTCTGTGTCTATTTGTCAATAACAGCTGGTGCACAAAGTCTAATATTAATGAAGTCTCAAGGTTTTACTCGCCTGAGGTAGAGTATCTCAGCTGTAGACCACACTATGTACTAAGATAGTTTTCATCTATATATTTCATATATTTACCACCACAAATCAATGCAAGAAAATGCTCATCCAGTGGTGGCGCTCCTAGTGGCCGGGACTTTAATGCAGGGAAACTTAAATCTGTTTTACCTCATTTCTACCAGCATGTTACATTTTCAACCAGAGAAAACTCTAGACCACCTTTACTCCACACTCAGAGACGTGTACAAAGCACTCCCTAGCCCTCCAATTGGCAAATCTGACCATAAATATATCCTCCTGATTCCTGCTTACAAGCAAAAACTAAAGCAGGAAGTACCAGTGACACGCATAATATGGAAGTGGTCAGATGATGCAGATGCTAAGCTACAGGACTAGCACAGACTGGAATATGTTCTGGGATTCTTCCGATGGCATTGAGGAGTTCACCACATCAGTCACTGGCTTCATCAATAAGTGCATTGATGATGTCGTCCCCACAGTGACCGTACGTACATACAGTACCCCAACCAGAAGCCAAGGATTACATGCAACATTTGCATTGAGCTAAAGGGTAAAGCTGCCGCTTTCAAGGAACGGGACTCTAACCCGGACACTGATAAGAAATTCTGCTATGCCCTCCGACGAGGGCAAAGCGTCAATACAGGACTAAGATCGAATCCTACTCCAACGGCTTCAACGCTCGTCGGATGTGGCAGGGCTTGTAAACTATTACGGACTACAAAGGGAAGCACAGCCGTGAGCTGCCCAGTGACTACCAGACAAGCTAAATTACTTCTATGTGCCTTCAAGGCAAGCAACACTGAAGCATGCATGAGAGCACCAGCTGTTCTGGATGACTGTGTGATCAAGCTCACCGTAGCCGATGTGAGTATGACCGATAAACAGGTCAACATTCACAAGGCCGGAGGGCCAAATGGATTACCAGGATGTATACTCCGAGCATGCACTGACCAACTGGCAAGTGTCTTTACTGACATTTTCAACTTGTCCCTGACTGAGTCTGTAATAGCAACATATTTCAAGCAGACCATCATAGTCCATGTGCCAAAGAACACCAAGGTAACATGCCTAAATGACTACCGCCCTGTAGCACTCACGTCTGTAGTCATGAAGTGCTTTGAATGGCTGGTCATGGCTCACATCAACACCATTATCCCAGACACCCTAGACCCACTCCAATTTGCATATCGCCCCAACAGATCCACTGATGACTCAATCTCTATTGCACTGCACACTGCCCTTTCCCACATAGACAAAAGGAACACCTAAGTGAGAATGCTATTCATTGACTACAGCAACACTGAAGCATGCATGAGAGCACCATTAGTTCAACACAACAGTGCCTTCAAAGCTCATAATTAAGCTAAGGACCCTGGAATTAAACAGCCCTCTCTGCAACTGAATCCTGGAATTCCTGACGGGCCGCTCCCAGGTGGTAAGGGTAAGGAACAACACATCTGCCACGCTGATCCTCAACCCGGGAGCCTCTCAGCGGTGCGTGCTTAGTCCCCTCTGTACTCCCTGTTCACCCATTACTGCATGGCCAAGCACAACTCCAACACCATCATTTAGTTTGCCAACAACACAACAGTGGTATGCCTGATCACCGACAACAATGAGCCTATAGGGAGGAGGTCAGAGACCTGGCAATGTGGTGCCAGGATAACAACCACTCCCTCAACGTGATCAAGTCAAATGAGATGATCGTGGACTACAGGAAAAGGAGGGCCGAACACGCCCCCATTCTCATACATATTACCTCAATTACCTCAACTAACCGGTGCTCCTGAACATTGACTCTGTACCGGTACCCCCTGTATATAGCCTTGTTACTGTTATTTTATGGTTGCTCTTTAATTTAATTTTTTTATAGTTTTCTTCAGTTTATTTAGTAAATACTTTCTTAAAACTGCATTGTTAGTTCAGGTTTTCTAAGGAAGCATTTCACTGTAATGTGTACACCGGTTGTATTCAGCGCATGTGAAAAATACAATTTGATTTGATTTGAATTGAGCCCAGTTCCTCCACTCTAAATGACCTCTCTACAGAACTAGCAGCTTCCAACCCAACCTCCCCACCAAGCCCTAACTCTTAGTCAGTCCTTTAGAGTTGCATATATCTTGGCAGCAGGTAGCATAGTGGTTAAGAGAGTTGGGCCAGTAACCGAAAGGTCGCTGATTCTAATCCCCGAGCCGACTTGGTGAAAAATCTGTCAATGTGCCTATGCTCCTGTAAATTGCTGCGGATAAGAGTGTCTGCTAAATGATGTAAATGTAAAAATCTTTGTTAGGGAGACATTGTGTGTATGTTCGATCCCTGCATGCTGCCATTGTGTCTAACCCACCAGAGGGCTGCTGTAGGCTGCGTTCAGGCTGGTAACTCCTCATGCCATTCTCTGGCTGTTTCTAAACTAGGTGTCAATTCACAATAGGCTGCTGCAGACCTACCACATGACCCAGGCCAGCCCTGATAGGCTGCTTCAGACCTACCATGTGACCAGTCCTGACTCCACCCAACTGGCTCTGGCAGCACCCCTGGCAATGCTTAGCCCCACCCACCCTGGAGAACTCCGCCCAGACACCCTCATTCAATGCCAGCAGATCGTCAAGGTGATTGTTGTGGACCAGAGCGGCCAGGGGCGAATGGAAGCCTTCATCAGTCAAGGAAGCCCCGCCTCCCACCACCGCCTCATCCAATCAGCGATGTCCACACCAGTACGGATCAGAGAGGGATCTGAGCCCCCTCTGCCTCCCCCTCCTCCCCCCTACAACCACCCCCACCAGTACTGTCCCCCCGACTCCCCCTACCCCCTTCCACACACCCTTCCTCACCCCCTGCGCAGACGCAACTCTAGTGGTTCCCGCAGCCTCGTCTGACATATGTCCCCTGATCCTACCACACCTAATCCTCTGTCCTCTGAACTTTTGTTAAACAGTGATATACTGGGAGAAACACACACAACACAAACACTCATAGACAAAGATAGAGAGGGAAAGGGTGAGACGAGGAAGGGAGGAAGAGAAAGAGGGAGGTAAGGAAGTCAGCTGAGAGAGAGGGAATAAGCCAAGAAATAGAGTGGGAGAAAATGGAGAGGTTTCAAATCAATATAAATTCAGTCATCTAACGATGTAATGTGTATTTTTGATTATGATGTAGTTTTGACAACATTTCTAAAGATAGATTTTCTAATCTGACAGCTCTTGTGACACAGTGTCATCTGTACATATCTATATCTGTACCTGGCTTTAGAAAGAACACTCTAGGATGCCCCTCTCACCCCCTAATCATAACCCTGCCCTGATATCACACAGCTGATGCAACAAAAGGAATTCCTCGCAGTGAATGGAACTGTCTGGACATAGAGACATACAGTTGAAGTCGAAAGTTAACATACACCTTAGCCAAATACATTTAAACTCAGTTTTTCACAATTCCTGACATCAATCCTAGTACAAATTCCCTGTTTTAGGTCAGTTAGAATCACCACTTTATTTTAAGAATGTGAAACGTCAGAATTATAGTAGAGAGAATTATTTATTTCAGCTTTTATTTTGTTCATCACATTCCCAGTGGGTCAGAAGTTTACATACACTCAATTAGTATTTGGCAGCATTGCCTATAAATTGTTTAACTTGGGTCAAATGTTTTGGGTAGCCTTCCACAAGCTTCCCACAATAAATTGGGTGAATTTTGGCCCATTCCTCCTGACAGAGCTGGTGTAACTGAATCAGGTTTGTAGGCCTCCTTGCTCGCACATGCTTTGTCAGTTCTGCCCTCAATAGGATTGAGGTCAGGGCTTTGTGATGGCCACTCCAATACCTTGACTTTGTTGTCCTTAAGCCATTTTGCCACAACTTTGGAAGTATGCTTGGGGTCATTGTCCATTTGGAAGACCCATTTGCGACCAAGCTTTAACTTCCTGACTGATGTCTTGAGATGTTACTTCAATATATCCACATACTTTTCCTCCCTCATGATGCCATCTATTTTGTGAAGTGCACCAGTCCCTGCTGCAGCAAAGCACTCCCACAACATGATGCTGCCACCCCCGTGCTCCACGGTTGGGATGGTGTACTTCGGCTTGCAAGCTTCCACCTTTTTCCTCCAAACATAACGATGGTCATTATGGCCAAACAGTTCTATTTTGTTTCATCAGACCAGAGGACATTTCTCCAAAAAGTATAATCTTTGTCCCCATGTGCAGTTTTTTTATGGCAGTTTTGGAGCAGTGGCTTCTTCCTTGCTGAGCGGCCATTCAGGTTCTGTCGATATAGGACTCGTTTTACTGTGAATATAGAAACTTTTGTACTTTTCCTCCAGCATCTTCACAAGGTCCTTTGCTGTTGTTCTGGAATTGATTTGCACTTTTCGCACCAAAGTACTAGGAGACAGAATGAATCTCCTTCCTGAGCGGTATGACGGCTGCGTGGTCCCATGGTGTTTATACTTGCATATTATTGTTTGTACAGATGAACGTGGTACCTTCAGGCATTTGGAAATTGCTCCCAAGGATGAACCAGACTTGTGGAGGTTTACAATTGTTTTTCTGAGGTCTTGGCTGATTTCTTTTGATTTTCCCATGATGTCAAGAAAAGAGGCACTGAGTTTGAAGGTAGGCCTTGAAATACATCCACAGGTACACCTCCAACTGACTCAAATGATGTCAATTAGCCTATCAGAAGCTTCCGAAGCCATGACATCATTTTCTGGAATTTTCCAAGCTGCTTAAAGGCACAGTCAACTTGGTGTATGTAAACATCTGACCCACTGGAATTGTGATACAGTGAATTATAAGTGAAATAATCTGTCTATAAACAATTGTTGGAAAAATGACTTGTGTCATGCACAAAGTAGATGTCCTAACCGACTTGCCAAAACTATAGTTTGTTAACAAGAGATTTGTGGAGTGGTTGAAAAACGAGTTTTAATGACTCCAACCTAAGTGTATGTAAACTTCCGACGTCAACTGTATCACCTCCATCACATCATCAACTCTCACCTAGGGTTTTAGCTTTCCTCCTTGGCACTCTGTGTTTTGTGTTCTAAGATGATAATGAGATGCTAAAACTACTTTTGAAGAAGTGAGTATGTCAGAGCAGCAAGGAGGGAAGACTGTTTTTCCTGAGTCCTGGTTTACAGTGTCTGACTTCTATATCTGTGTAGGAGTGTGTGTGCATGTGAAGGTATCGGGTGTGATAGTGAGTGACAGTGTGTGTGTGTGTCTGTGTGCGCGCGCTTGTATGCGGGCGTGTGTGAATACCATTATTATCATCTCTGAGGTTTTGTTACATGGGTCCAAGCCTCACACTCAGGTAAACACCAGTACTGACGACAATCTTATTTGATCTGCTATTTGTCAACTTTTAATCTTATTAATGACATTCATATGATTAGTTCATAAAAACATTAATGTTGAATCTTATTAATTGATCATGTTCTAACATTCTAGCTTATTAGTCCTGTTGAATATTTAGTCTCACGTTGTGAATCTATACCCATTCTTTATCCATTCTCACATGATTAACCTGTTCTACTCTTCACTGGACTGCTTGTCCCACAGGGATGTATATACACAACCAGTATATATATATACACACACACACACACACACACACACACACACACACACACACACACAGCATTAAACCAGAGAATGACTTACGAAGTAAGATATTTGTCAGAGTATTACATATGTTTGATTATTATTACTGATTGTGGTAACATCTCTTCCTTCCCCTCTCTCTGAGGGCTGTGACACGCGGTGACCCACTGAGGCTGTCCTCTAAGTATCGCACCATATTTTTGCAGTACAGAAGAATAATGGATATGTGTATATAGGTGATTTATAGATTTAACATAGAAATAACGGACACAGTGCTGACGTGTGTATTTATACAGAGGGGAGGAAATTGTATTTAACTTGGACAAGAAAAAAAATCGATTTGTTTTTCCAACTATGGGCGCAACAGAACCCACTGTTACCACGGGAGACAGAACAGACAGAACAGTTACCATGGAAACATACACAGAGATGACATCACTAAATTATCATAGTTAGAGTTATACTGTGGCTGTGATTGTGCTAACGTAAGAATTAGATGGTTTAGTGGAAAATGAGCAGGAATCATAGTAGACATTTTAGCATGTTCTAAAGCCCTAACCCCTAGCTCTGAGTCTGCCTCACCAGTCCTTCTTGGAGATGTGTTACACTATTGAGCACCTGTGCACCGACACACTTATAAAGTATTTACTAAGAGAATATCATGTTTATAACAAGTGTTTACTACTGGAATATTTCTAAAGATTTGTTTGAAATTAATTAAAGAATAAAGTAGTTTGTACTCTGCCTTGAGTCCTGTGTGTGTGTGTGTGTGTGTGTGTGTGTGTGTGTGTGTGTGTGTTATACTGTACACACAGTTTCTCAGACTTTCTCAGGGTGTAATTTCTTGTCCACTAAACAGCTCACATTGCACAAGATGACAGACAGACCAACAGAGAGATCGATCGATAGATATGCAGACTGATAAGACAGACAGGTGAATAGGGGAGTTGATTTTACTTGTCCAAAACACAGATGTAGAACACTCAAAGAAAATACATTCAATAAACCATAACACCCCACAAATATATTATCCCCCAAACACGATGATAGTAACATAGTAACACAGTGACACAAACAGATGAACACAGTGACAACACTTATTTGGCTGAACAACTTAAATGTACAAAAACATGATACAAGAATATAATAAAATACACAGTGGTATGACTAGTGCAAGATACCTGTATACTTACATGTGTGATATATATAGCCTATATATTAGGGCTGTCAAATTAAGAAAAAAAATGTAATCGCGTTAATCGCAGGATTTGCTGTGATTAATCGGCATTGCTAAAATTGGGCTGTAATTTAAGATTATTCATACAAAAAGCATTACAAAAATATTGACGTCTTGATTTTGTCCAAAGTAACAATAATTAAAATCAGGTAAATTGATAAAACACATGTTCTTTAACCTCAATGTTAACTTGTTTGGACATCGCATTGTGGTTTTTAGCTGTATGCATGATGTATTTTGGATGTTTTCAGTCTATTTAACACTTTCAGACAATGTGATTAAACGCGATAACAAAAAAATGTGTGCACTAAAATGACAAATAGTGAACTTGAGTTAACTGGTTAACTCTGACAGCCCTACTACTATATATATACACATGTATCTCCCACTCTTTCTGTTCTGCCTGAGGACATAGAACAGATGCAGGGCTCCAAGAGGGTTGTAATGGTGTGTTGATTCAGGCCAGGGAACCACCAAGGTTCTGTTGGGTGCTTTTGACTCTCCTGACAGAAAAGGGCAACCCCTCCCTCTCTCCCTCCCTCCCTCCCTCCCTCCCTCCCTCCCTCCCTCCCTCCCTCCCTCCCTCCCTCCCTGGTTGACCAATCCATCTGACAAACAGTCAGTATGTCCAGGATTTGGCCCCATGACTCAGGAATAGGTGTGTTTATCAGGTGTGAAGTTGACTGAGAAGTTCTCAGCCTTTACATCGTAGTCTCCTCCCATTCCAGTTCAACATCACCTGCAAGAGAACAAAAGAGTAGAGATGTGAAATGTGTGTTTATGACTTGTGTGTCTGCTAGCGTATGTGTGTTTGTGTGTGTGTGCGTCTGCTCACCCTCCATAGCGTCCAGTGAGTCCATCTTCTCCAGAGCAGAGTAGTTAACGAACCAGATGGACTGGCTGTTTCCTTTACTGTTCAGCAGGTCCAGAGTACTCTGGTGTAGGAACATATACTGGGCCTGGGGACATGCATGCATACACTTGGTAAGATTATATCAGGCTCTCTACAGGTTTGAATACATCAGGACAACAGGCGGAAACTAGATCATACTATAAGGTATCATATCCATATCACAGTCAGAATATTTCATTATTTTATGATACATGTTGTATAAAGATATATTTCTCACCAGGTTCTGCACCATACACATCCTCTCACTGCGTAGTTCAGCCACCAGACCATAGATGTCCACAAAGTCGTGATCACTGATGTGTTGGATCAGGTGATCCAGCGCTATAAACACTCCTGTCCTGCCCACGCCAGCACTGCAGTGCACCACTATAGTAGTGTTCTCATGCCTGTTGGCTCTGATGGCTCGAACAAACTGTATGAGTGTGGTGCTGGACTCTGGTACACCATGCTCTGGCCAGGAGGTGTAGTTGAAGTGGTGAACCACCATGTAGTCCCCATGCTAGGGAGAGAAAGAAAGAGAGAGAGGGGGAGGACAATGTTTTGATTATCAAGAGGGAAACTGTGAAAACGTATTATTATTATTAAACTTAAGTTATTCTGGGGTTCTCGTGTATCTATGTGTGTGTGTGTTACCCTCTCCACTTTGAGAGCCCTGACAGTCCAGTCAGGATAGATGTCCTCTGTCAACTTGGTGATGATGATGTCCCCAAATACTGTCACCGGCTTATTATCTTCTGGCCAGTACTGGTGACACCGGATCTACACACACACACACAATTGGTGACAGCGGATCTAAACAGACATTCAACCCTGACCCTACTAGAACCTTGGTCCGGTCCTTACCCTTCCTTTCTCATAGCACTGTGTGAGCATAGCAATGGTTTGTGTGCGAGTCTCCCAGATCATCCTCCAGAAGTCAGCCACAGTACCGGGGAGAGGACCCTGGGTCGCTATGAACTCACTGGGACACAGATAGCCCTATTGAGGGAGAAGGAGATGCAGCAAGAGAGAGAATCTTATAGTCAGAACTGAGCAAAGTCGCAAGTCTCCAGTTATTTTTAGTTATTTTTACTTCATTTTTTACCCCCTTTTCTCCCCAATTTCATTATATCCAATTGGTAGTTACGATCTTGTCTCATCGCTGCACCTCCCCTACGGACTCGGGAGAAGCAAAGGTCAAGAGCCATGCGTTCTCTAAAATACGACCCTGCCAAACCGCACTGCTTCTTGACCCACTGCTTGCTTAACCCGGAAGCCAGTCGCACCAATGTGATGGAGGAAACACCGTCCAACTGATCAGCTTGCAGGCAGTGGGCCCGCCACAAGGAGTGACTAGAGCACGATGAGACAAGGAAATCCCAGCCGGCCAAACCCTCCGCTAACCTGGACGACGCTGGGCCAATTGTGCGCCGCCCCATGGGTCTCCCGTTCATAGCCGGTTGTGACACAGCCTGGGATCAAACCCACAAGTCTCCAGTTTTGTAGTAAACAAAAGTTGGAGTGTTTAGAAGGCAAGGTTCAAGAGGTGATGACATTTTCTCTAAAAGCATGAGTGTTCTCTTTCCTGTGTGTGTGTGTGTTAAGGGATTTTTAAAATCAATAATCAATTCCTTTAACAGTGTGTGTGTGTGTGTGTGTGTGTGTGTGTGTGTGTGTGTGTGTGTGTGTGTGTGTGTGTGTGTGTGTGTGTGTGTGTGTGTGTGTGTGTGTGTGTGTGTGTGTGAGACTCACTGAGATGAAGCTAGCGTTGATGTAATCAGATCCAGGCAAGCCAGGTTCAGACAGCAGCTTAACACGGTTGTTGTTGTCTGTAGAGGAGAGAGTGTGTTAGGCTGTGTGTGTTTGTTACGCTTAGTGTGTGTGCATGCATGTGTGCTCATACAGGGTTTGATGTTAGTGAAGCGGTTCGTGGATCTGTTCCAGGGAAGGTCAGCGTCTGATGTAGCCAGGTCGTGCAGCAGTTTGGGTAGCTCCTGGAAAGGACAGGGTTAACACTTTCAGACTACACACAGACACACAAACGCGCACACACATTCATGCAGGCACGCACACAAACACACAGGTTTTCACAGGGGTCAGAGGTCAGAGTTACATACTGCGAACTCTTCCTGGAACTTGGCGTTCTCGTTGGCACACAGATCCTCTACATGCTGCAGAAAAGACTTCTTATTGATGGGCCTGAGAGACAGAGAGAGGTGGGGTAAGAGAAATCCTTCACAGAGCAGCAATCCACATCTAACTAGTATTTCCAAGCAAATACAATCACATAGCACAACGTACACACTCATCAGGTGACTTACTTGAGAGACTTTCTGTAGCTGAGAAGCCTGAAACAGAGTTGACAGAACAATGTGAGTCACACTGTAAGTACGGCAGACTCTTACTTTCCATTACTCTACAGTTACAAACTCACACACTGAATGAATAACAGCACTTCACTATGAAACTAAAGCAATGAGAGAGACAACAACACACTGCAATGCAACACAGCAACACACACATGGAGAGCTACAACACACTGCCTACAGATGTAGGATCTTAATTTGAGGCAGGAAAATAATCCTGCAGAAACAGAAAATGAATTATTACGTGGATTATAATTAATGGACGTTTTTGCAGGGGTTGATAGACTTTTCATTAGGGCAAATCAAGTCAGAAATGTAAAAGTGGAAATTAAAAATGTTTTTAAAACTAAAATACACTACAAGTTTGCAGCAACAAAAGAGTGATCAAATGAAGATCCTACATCGGTAATACCAACTTACTGGATGACAAATATCTCCTTCCGTCTAAAGAAGAAGGAGGAATACCTGGAGAAGAGTGTGAGAGAGGGGTTAAAGGGGTTAAAGTGAGAGAGTGGGCAGACAGCCATGTGTGTGGTTGTGTGATTGTGATTATGTGTGTGTGTGTGTGTGTGTGTGTGTGTGTGTGTGTGTGTGCTAACAGCAGCCAAGCACAGTCTGTAGGCATGCAGGTAGGACGGAAGAGTGTTAGAGGTAGAGTGGACATAATGTTACAGAGGGTAAACCTTTGTGATGGAGTGATAGAGAGGGATAGAGTGTGTGTGTGTGTGTGTGTGTGTGTGTGTGTGTGTGTGTGTGTGTGTGTGTGTGTGTGTGTGTGTGTGTGTGAGAAAAAGACACGCACCCGTAGGTGCACACACACACACACACACACACACACTGACCGGTGTAGCTTCTCTTCCTTCAGCTCCAGGTCGGCCACAGCGATCATCTGATCCAGTTTAAACTTGGTCTCTATAATCTCCGCCTCCCGGGGAGAATAGGTCCCTCCCTCCTTCTGACGCTGACGGATCCTGCCATTGGATGAGGGACATGTCAAAAGCTCTGAGACACCTGAATACCGCTGGCTGGGTTTAAACCTTGGTCAGCTAGAACCATCAGAGGAACATTGAGTTTACCTGACAGAGGCATAGATGATGATGATGAGTAGCACGGCCAGGAAGAAGGAGAGGAGAACTCCCAGAATGATCTGTTCATCTCTGGTCAACAACCCATCCACTGACAGACAGAAGGGGGAGAGGGGGGATGGACAGAGGTGTTGTTGAATTGCTTTGCATTGGAGAGGAGAGCTGTATGTGTGAGTTTGTGGAAAGAATAGGGGAGGAGTGGTTACCTGCGGTTCTGATATGCTCAGAGTAGTCAGAGTCTGTGTACTGGCCTCGGATGTTGGTGGCTCGGAACTTAAACCTGCAACACAGACAAAGACATGCACTGTATTAAACTTTGTATGTGTGTGTGTTTACATGTGTGTGTTGTGGATACTCACACGTAGACAGTGTTTGGTTTGAGGGGTCCGTTACAGAGTGTGTTGTACTCCTCCGTCAGACAGTTGCCCTCCTCTCCGATAACATAGTGGTCTTCCTGGTGGTCTCTACGGTCCAGCACCCTGTCCCTCACAATTCTGTGTCTAATCTGTGAGTTGTTGTGTCTGCTGGTTTGTGTGTGTGTGTCCCTGCTTTTGCCGTCCCTCACACAGAGTGGGTTCGGGAAGCCATTGTCAGTCAGGTATGGGGCGGGACGAGAGAGGAATGCGATCTTCCAGTTGGTTAGGTTCCTGCTGTCCATCACTGAGACAGAGAGACAGACAGATCTCAGACTAGGCCTAAAGCAGCGGCTCCTAAACATTTTAGTTTTGGATATATTTTCTGTCTGATAGATGTACTGTATGTTTATGTGTGTGTCTGTGCATGTTAGTGCGTGTGATGTCGTACCCCCAGATTCTGCCACGATGATCTGGATGCTACTGATTGGTCCGTTGTCATCGCTGTAGAAACAGGCTGGCATGTGAACAATGATGCTCCTGGAGGTTACCATGGCAACTCCTCCTCGGTCCAGCACAGCCTGAGGTCTCTGGGTGGGCTTGGCAGGAGCTACACACACACACACACATACGTTGCAGTTATGCAGGGGTCATGTTGGGGTTATGAATGGGTTACGATTCTGTACGATTCCTAAAAAAGACCATGATTTTGAGGATTTCCCCCCTAGAATGGTCCTTTGGAGGAAGGATTGTTGATATATTCAGTGGAAGTCGGAAGTTTACATGCACTTAAGATGGAGTCATTAAAACTCATTTTCAACCACTCCACACATTTTTTGTTAACAAACTATAGTTTTGGCAAGTCGGTTAGGACATATAATTTGTGCATGACAAGTCATTTTTACAACAATTGTTTATAGACAGATTATTTCACTTAAAATTCACTGTATCACAATTTCAGTGGGTCAGAAGTTTACATACACCAAGTTGACTGTGCCTTTAAACAGCTTGGAAATTTCCAGAAAATGATGTCATGGATTTAGAAGCTTCTGATGACTCAATTGGAGGTGTACCTGTGGATGTATTTGATTTTCCCATGATGTCAAGCAAAGAGGCACTGAGTTTGAAGGTAGGCCTTGAAATACATCCACAGGTACACCTCCAATTGACTCAAATTATGTCAATTAGCATATCAGAAGCTGTTTAAAGGCACAGTCAACATAGTGTATGTAACTTCTGACCCAGTGGAATTGTGATACAGTGAATTATAAGTGAAATAATCTGTCTGTAAACAATTGTTGGAAAAATTACTTGTGTCCACAAGAAATTTGTGGAGTGGTTGAAAAACAAGATTTAATGACTCCAACTTAAGTGCAAGTAAACTTCCCACTTCCACGGTGTATTTCTGTTTATTCTCAAACAATATATACTCTACAGTTCCAAAGGGGGATGTCTGCTACTTTTAGTGCTAGGATCCAATTTGTAAACATTCCCGATATTAACATGAACTCAAGTCCTTCCTCCAAAGGAACATTCTATGGATTAGATTTCCAGATCATTTTCTTTTTTTTGTCCTGGTTTCATGAGTAATCACCCTTATGTAGTGTAAATGTAGCACTGTACCTATGATTCCAGTAGTGATCCGAACCTCTGAGCTGGGGGGGCTTAAACCTGCTCCGTTTACTGCTGCAATCTGAGAGAGAGAGAAACTATTTGGCCCTAAACAGACAATACAGAGTGGCAGAATACCTGACCACTGTGACTGACCCAGAATTAAGGACAGCTTCGACTAATGTACAGTCTCGGTGAGCATAGCCTTGCTATTGAGAGAGACCACCATAGGCAGACCTGGCTCTCAAGAGAAGACAGGCTATGTACAGACTCAGTGAGCATAGCCTTGCTATTGAGAGAGACCACCATAGGCAGACCTGGCTCTCAAGAGAAGACAGGCTATGTACAGACTCAGTGAGCATAGCCTTGCTATTGAGAGAGACCACCATAGGAAGACATGGCTCTCAAGAGAAGACAGGCTATGTACACACTGCCCACAAAATGAGGTGGAAACTGAGCTGCACTTCCTAACCTCCTGCCAAATGTATGACCATATTGGAGACACGTATTTCCTTCAGATTACACAGATCCACAAATAATTTGAAAACAAATCCAATTTTGATAAACTCCCATATCTACTGGGTGAAATACTAGTGTGCATCACAGCAGCAATATTTGTGACCTGTTGCCACAAGAAAAGGGCAACCAGTGAAGAACAAACACCATTGTAAATACAACCCACATTTATTTATTTTTCCCTTTTGTACTTTAACTATTTGCACAGCGCTACAACACTGTATACAGACATAAAATGATATAATATGAAATATTTACTGTTCCCTTTTTATTGTTTATTTCACTTTAGTTAATCCATTTCAATTACTTTGGCAATGTAAACATGTGTTTTCCATGCCAATGAAGTCCCTTGAATTGAATTGAATTGAGAGAGTGTTTTGTGACAGTGTGTGTGTTCCTCGCCCGTATATTATAGTTGTGACCTGTGTGTGTGTAGTTGTGACTTGTGTGTGTAGTTGTGACTTGTGTGTGTAGTTGATTCCTGTGTGTGTGTAGTTGAGTCCTGTGTGTGTGTGTGTGTGTGTAGTTGTGACCTATGTGTGTGTAGTTGAGTCCTGTGTGTGTGTAGTTGAGTCCTGTGTGTGTTGTTGAGTCCTGTGTGTGTGTGTAGTTGAGTCATGTGTGTGTGTGTGTGTAGTTGAATCATGTGTGTATGTGTGTGTGTAGTTGTGACCTGTGTGTGTGTCTAGTTGTGACCTGTGTGTGTAGTTGTGTGTGTATGTGCCCTGTGTGTGTAGTTATGACCTGTGTGTGTATGTAGTTGTGACCCGTGTGTGTGTGTGTGTGTGTGTAGTTGTGACCTGTGTGCATGTCTAGTTGTGACCTGTGTGTGTGTGTGTAGTTGTGTGTGTGTGTGCCCTGTGTGTGTAGTTGTGACCTGTGTGTGGGTGTGTGTAGTTGAGTCCTGTGTGTGTAGTTGTGACCCGTGTGTGTGTGCGTGTATGTAGTTGTGACCTGTGTGTGTGTGTAGTTGTGACCTGTGTGTGTGTGTGTGTCTGTGTAGCTGTGACCTGTGTGTGTGTGTAGTTGTGACCTGTGTGTGTGTGTAGTTGTGACCTGTGTGTGTGTGGGTGTGTGTCTGTGTAGCTGTGACCTGTGTGTGTGTATGTAGTTGTGACCTGTGTGTGTGTGTAGTTGTGACCTGTGTGTGTGTGTGTGTGTGTGTCTGTGTAGCTGTGACCTGTGTGTGTGTGATCCTCACCCGTATACTATAGTTGTAGCCTCCCTTCAGCCCGTCGATGACTGCGGTCAGGGTGCGGTTCTTGTTTTTGACCACATTGAGGTGGTTAATGGTCATCTCTAGCTGGCCCTGGCGGTAGACAAGCACCGTGTAGGAACTTATGTTCCCATTGGGTTCCTCAGGGGGGGCAAAGGTCACAAACACACGGGTCACTTCCTCCGGAATCACCTGCAGGGTCACATTCTTAGGAGGATCCCTGGGCTCTGGAAGGAGGAGGGGAAAAGGATGGACGGAGGAGAGAGAGATGAACTACTTCCCAGTTTAATAAAGTAGCTACTGTATTACTGGATCTGTGTGTTCCTCACCTTCCTCCATTGTTCTGATGACAGTGGGCTCAGTGGCCTGTCCGTCCCGCCGTGCGTTCTCCA
The DNA here is from genome assembly GCF_018296145.1 of Oncorhynchus tshawytscha. NCBI lineage: Eukaryota > Metazoa > Chordata > Actinopteri > Salmoniformes > Salmonidae > Oncorhynchus > Oncorhynchus tshawytscha. The sequence continues at coordinate 31,343,881 of NC_056447.1, read as the reverse complement.
GTGATCCAGTGAAGGCGGTCACGGTCACAGAGTAGCGAGTGAACGCAGTCAGGTTTGACACAACTACAATCCTCAGCTCCTCTGGACTGCGTACCACAGACTGGTTTAACCCCTCGCTATCCAGCTGAACAACGACACAACATATAGTAGTGTTAGGTTCTTATTTTACAGATCTAAATAACTCACGGACACTAGAGAAGCTTAACCAAGTTTAATTCTTCCCAAAGGTTCTGTACAGCTGTATTCAGACAGCAAAACATCTCACCATCACACGTATGTATACCCCACTTGGGACACTCCTTCTCTCCAATCCTTACATCTTATGGTTTCACAGGAAATGGGTAACAGGATAATAAACCCTTATTACTCCCTTCAGGGGATCTGACCTGACCTCCTGACCTCAACCCCTCAGCCTAATCCACAGATGTCCTTCCACTCCCCTATAGCAATCCTGTGATCTCCTCCCATCCACCCAGCATATTCCACAGATGTCTTTCCGCTCCCCTATAGCAATCCTGTGATCTCCTCCCATCCACCCAGCATATTCCACAGACACTCTGTCTTTCTACAGATCTCACTCCTTTATATACTATGTGTCTAATCTATCATGTCTTTAATATCTCAATGTTCAAAGTTTAGAATTCAACAGTAGCAAGAACCATTTTCATGTTATTATTTGTGTGTGTTTTGTGTACTCACAGAGAGGACATCTACGAGGTAGGAGGTGGGGCCGGTGATCACATCTGGGAGTTGCCATTGGATACGGAGGCTGTTGGAGGACATGGTCACTGACAGGTCACTGGGAGGGGCATCAGGGTCTGAGAGGAGAGACAGGTATAAATATACACATACTGCCTGGGTGTGTGGGTACATCTGTTGTATGTATGTGTGCATGTGGGTACTTACTCCCAGCCAGTGTATGTGTGTATTTCCAGGGTGTGTGTTCTCCTGGCCCAGCATTCGTAAGGGCTGTGATTCTGAAGCGGTAGAGGCGGTACTTGGCCAGAGACTGTAGAGTGATGCTCCTGTTGCCCTCACCACCATCAGAACCATTCACTGACACCAACACCTGACCAGGAACATCATGAGGATGATGTTGAGTTCAATGTTAGGATTTCATTTTGTGTCATACAGCCTATTCATGTAGACATACTGTATGTACGACACAACAACAGAGATATCCAGGTAAACATACATCCTGATGGACGCAGCCTGGAGCCAGGGCAGCGGTCGGCTCTGGCAGGGGTGTGGCCTCAGCTAGGGGTGTGTCAGACTGGCAGTCGGGTGACAGCAGCTGCACGGTGATGCGGTACTCAGTGAGCATGCCCGGAGCAGAGAGGGGAGGAGCCCATTGGAGCGTTACACTGGTGGCTGTGGCCTCTGACACACTCAGGAAGCGAGGGACACCAGGAACTGCAGGGGGATATAAAGGTGGGTTGAGGTGGTACAGTTCATCTGGTCTCCTGGTGAAGTCTGTGTGTGTGTGTGTGTGTGTACCTGACTCGGGGTGTGTGTAGGCAGTACAGTTGACCTGGTCTCCTGGGCCGGCAGAGTTGACAGCCGTCACGGTGAGTGTGAATTCTGTGTCCGGCGCCAGCCCGCTGACCGTGTAATGGTTTGTGTAAGCCTGGTGTATGTATGCCTGTGAGCGTGTGTCCACCTGGTAGTACAGGATGAGTCCATTGGGGTTGGCTGGAGGCTCCCAGTGTAGAAACACAGAGTCCCAGCCCAGACCAGAGCAGGACAGGTTACCCACCACCTCTGACACTGGAACCAGGAGACACAGGGTTAACACAAGGGTTATTAACCACTTTCACATGCATATGGCACTTGATTTCTAGTTCCACAACCTCACACACAAACCTGATTCATTGGTTGTGAAGGACACAGGAGTGCTGTACTGATCTCCATGACCCACTCTGGTGTAGCTAAACACACTGATCTCATAGGAGCTGTGAGGCCGGATCCCACTCAGCTGTCCTTCTGTCCACGGACCTGTAGAGTTCTGACAGAGAGGAGGAGGAAGAGAGAGAGAAATCAGGAAATCTTATAGACAGAACATAGCAAAGTTACAGGACTCCAGTTTGACATATTTAATGTGTGTGTGTGTGTGTGTGTGTGCAGTACCTGGTAAGTGAGTGTGTTTGTGTTGTTCTCCAGGATCCTGAAGCCGTAGTGTGTGACCACACCGTTGGGTTCCAGAGAGGGTTCCCAGGTCAGCCACACAGAGAAGGCTGTGTGGTTATACAGAGACAGGTTCCGGGGAGGAGACATCGGACCTGGTGGAACACAATGTTAGAGTACATTACTGGCCTTCGTCTGTGTTCAGCGGCAGCAGTTGGAGGGGTTATGGTAGGTTAGAGATTAATAGGAGATAAAGGTGAGAGGTTAAAGATGACCTGCTTCGTCTGTGTGCAGCATCAGTAGTAGCGGGGGTCCGGAGCCCTTGCGGGTGGCTGCGGTGATAGAGAGGTTGTAGGCTGTGTAGGGCAGCAGCAGTGTGAGTGTGAGGGTGGTGTTGGGGGTGTGTGTGGTGTTGGAGCCTCCAGGGCCGAACAGGGTGAGGGAATAGTCAGTTATCTCTCCGTTGGTCTCCAGGGGGCGCTGCCACACCACAGACACTGAGGAGGACGACAGGTTCCTACTGGACACCAGCACTGGAGCTGAACTGGGTACTGGAGGGAGTGGGTGAGTTAATAGTATGTGAGTGTATGAGTTTAAAATATGCGTGTGCATTTTATGTGTGTGTGTGTGAGAGTATGTAAGAAGACTCACTATCATCATCGGTCCTTACGTGCAGCAGGCTGGTGTGGTTGTGGGCAGGGCCGGCACTGGTTGCCGGGGTAACAGTGAAGACGTAGGGATAGTACTTCCTGAGTTTGGTAAACAGGAAGACGTTGTCATTGGTTATCTTGGTGATGGTATTGTTGACAGCGGGGGTCCGGGGGTTGCTGTTGGGTTTAGGGGGTTCAGGGGTTCAGTGGTAAGGGGAGTCCAGCCTCCTGCAGGGTGAGCAGGTAGAAGGGGCGTCCGTTGGGTTCCATAGGGGGGTCCCAGCTTACAATGATGGCCGTAGAACTGAAGATCTGAGCACTGAGGTTGTGGACCGGATCACTGGGCACTGTGGGGGGAGACGAGGAGTTAGTATGACTGACTGAACTACTATGCATCATTTATATCACTGAATACTAGGACTGCGTCCGAAATGATGGGTCAAGATGCATTACATAGCAAACAGGGTGTCATTGCTAAAACACTTCAAGCTACAGTATGTTGATGGATGCTGTATATACATGTAATACATCTCCACCCAAATCAACAATATCATTAAGAAATCAAACACTTGAGCCACCCCAGGGACAGAGAGACACACACAAAACAGCACTTCATCATCATCATCATCATCAGGATCATCACCCCATGATCAACAGGGAGAACCTCAGTGTGAAAAGAAAACAAACATTTGACCAGAGAAACTTTGTTTTTAGAAAAGTTATATCGAGAAACTTTGTTTTGAAAAACTTCAAGTCGAGGAAGTTTGAAGAAAGACACTTTGAACAGCAGATACTCATCCTGGCTACACCCTTTTCTGGTGTCTATCCTCTAAGCTCCGGTCACTGAGTCTGACCATATTGAGAGAGCAAACTGAGCATGTGCACACCTCGGGAAACAGGGATGGAGAGAATAAGAGAAGTGGAGATGGAGGAAACAAGGAGGGAGGGGAGACCTCAGTGAAGGCAGATTGAGAGGCTGGTAATGTGGATGGATGGGTGGAGGAGAGAGGGCGGTGTGTGGGTGTCTGAGCCCAGGGCAGTGAGCCCTGCTGGGCTTGGCAGGGCAGGACAGGCAGGGTGGGCTGGAGGTCCGGTGGCTGGAGCACAGAGGCAGAGACATAGTCAGTATCAGAGACATCATCAGACAGAAACAGGAGTCAGGTACTATTATATGGCAGATGAACGCTGCAGTCTGTCTACGCCATTTTTCCCAAAATCACATAAAAACAAAGAGATCAAAACATGAACAATACCTGACTAGCTAGCTATGTTTTCTAATCCAGATGAATAATATCAGACATTTTATCTGTATTATCTATTTGACATGGACATTGCTACTTCTTCTTATAATCCAGGTGCTGCATTTCAACAGTGATTCATCTGCACCTGAAGCTACAGACAACATTAACAGATGACTGATCACTTCTCAACACTATCAACTACTAACACTGAGAGAATAATGACCTACTGACAGAACTATACAGGATGTCTATGTTGATAGCGTTGAAGGATTGATGCCAAGATCTGTTTACTAAATACATGGAGGCCTGTAGCATTGCTCCGTTTGGACAACAAGATATGATCAGATGTCCAAGATGTTAAAGACTAAACTTCCACCAGGTTCAGTAAAAGGAGACACAAACTGGTTGTCTGAGGTACGGAGGCCTCGGAGGGACAAAAAGGGCCAGTTTGTCAGACTGACATAATTACCTCCATTCACTAGCCAGCTGAAAGTTACACTTCAATCTCAGAGTTTTTCCGTGATTTTAGTAAGTTCAAAAAGAGGTTGGAAAAAACAGTGCAGACTCTCTCTCTGTGTGTGTGTGTGTGTGTGTGTGTGTGTGTGTGTGTGTGTGTGTATGACTGACCATCCTCTGGGGTGAGTAGGTTTAAGGGATCAGTATGGACCCCCCCATCCCCCTGCAGGGTGCTGGAGGTCAGCCAGAGGCTGTAGTTCTGTCCTCCTCTCAGGCCAGACAAACGGTAGGACAGGTCCTCCCCCGGGGAGACAGGGTCCAGCTCTGACACTGGGATATGCTAGGGGAGAGGGAAGAGAGAGACAATGCCCTTAAAGTAGAACATAACACACTTTTACCCAAGTGTACAATGTGCGTGTGTGTGTTACTCACCTGCTTTATAACAGCTTTATTGTCTGTGTAGTATACACTGTGGTGCTGTAAAACTCACCTGTTCTGTGACCGTGGTATTGTCTGAGTAGTACAGAGTGTAGTGCAGGAGTATTCCATTTGGCTGAGTGGGAGGTTGCCAGAGCATGGTCACCGAGGAAGAGGTCAGGTTCACCAACGACACATTCTGGGGAGGGTCAAACGGCACTGTGGAAGAGAATTGCAAGAGTGTGTGTTCAATAAAGATGAATTGAAGGCCTGGAGCATTGCTCAGTTTGGACTACAAGATTTTCAAAAGTTAAGGAACTAACTCTCTCTGTCTGTCTGTGTCTGTGTGTGTACACCTGTGTCAATAGTACTGAAGCTGATGTATATAAGGACTCCCCCGTCCCCCAGGCGTGTCCAGCTGGAGATAGAGGCATTGTAGAGACTCTCTGAGTCAACACTGATAACCACAGCTGTATCTGTCACGTTCTGCCACACCTCAGACGACTCATTCCTTAGAGAAGAGAGAAGGAAGGAGGATGAAGAAGAGAGAGACCATGTTGGAGCTAGCTGTAACTGCTCCTTCAATCAGAATGCCTCATCCCTCAACATCTTTTTCAACATCACATCAGCAGTAGGATTCAAACTATTGATCAATAATGAAATAAAAAACTCACCAGACTCTGACTATGTAGTAGAGGATCTCAGAGTTGGCCTCTTTCGGTGGTTCCCATGACAATTGTACCTCGTAGTCTGAAAATGTCCTGGCTAGCAGAAACTGGGGGGGAGTGTCTGGTTCTGAAACAAACTTACCATTGATTAGAACCAAAACACAGACACACTGAAAACCACACCACCTTGGGGAAATGGACTGGAAGAAGGAAGGTCTGTCTGCATTCTGTCTCATCTGTAAGTACAGCCCTGTGAAGAGAAGCTGATTGGTTAATCATCTGTAAGTACAGCCCTGTGAAGAGAAGCTGATTGGTTAATCATCTGTAAAGTACAGCCCTGTGAAGTGGAGCTGATTGGTTAATAGCATGGTTCTGGGCCTGTTGGATATCTCTGTGATACCCCCTGTGATGTCAGAGTGTCAGGAGAACCTGAAACCGAGAGAGGAAGTGACCTCACAGTAGTGAGATGAGAAGAAGAGGTAATGATGAACCTTCTGTGGTCCAGAGTCTCCGGTCACGTTAACAACATGGTCCACAATGCAGCCACCTGAAATATAATGACTCTAACCATGGTCCCCCTCCCCCTCTCACCCCAGGGTCCCTCCCTCTGTTGGGGTGATGTTTAGGGGTTTACTGTGTGTGTGTGTGTGTGTGTGATGTTTGAGAGGCTCTCACCGTCCTCCAGAGTGGTAATGTTGAGAGGGTCACTGCTGTGGTTTCCGGAGCCAATACGTGTGTGTGCCTTCACCACCAGAGTGTATTGTGCAAACTTCCTCAGGTGTGTGATCTGGGCGTGGTTGATGGGTGTGGTCAGGTTGAGGAAGTGGGAGGAGTTTCGCAGCTCAAGGCTGTAAATCAAATCAAGTCCATTTAAAGTGCATTTAGTCATCACGAGACAGTTCAAATATAGAAGCTAAGCAGAGATGTACCTGTAGTGTGTGATAACTCCGTTGGGCACCAGGGGGTGCTCCCATGTCACGTTCACCTCATTGGAACTGACAGACACGTAGGACAGGCCGTAGGAAGGACTACCCGGGACTAGAGAGGAGACACACACACTTCAACATGAGGCGTTAGTGTGTGCATGTGTCTAGTGTGTGTTTGTGTGTGTGTGTGTAGACTCACCGTCCTCCCCAGACAGCATAGTGAGTGTGTCTGAGGTGTGGTTCCCGTGTCCAATGCGTGTGTATGCTCTGACAGAGACATTATAGTATGAAAACGGCCTTAGCCCTGTCAGAGTCACTCTGGGGACAGAGCTGTTCAACACTGCCACATACGATTGGTTCTCGTACAGAACCTCATACTGTTGGATCACCCCATTGGCTCTCTCCGGGGGCGACCAAGAGAGGGTGGTGGTGGAGGGAGAAGTGTCTACCACTGTTAACCCTACAGGCGGGGTGTCAGGTTCTGAGAGAGAGATAGAGAGGGGTAAGACTGGACTTTCTATCATTAAACCCACACAATGACAGAGGTGTGTGTGTGTGTATGTGTGTGTGTGTGGTATGTACCATCCTCAGGTGTGACAGCGAAAATATCGTCTAGGTCAGACAGAGAGCTCTCTCCTACAGCAGTAGATGCAGCCACTCGCAATTTATAACCTGTATACTTCTCCAGCCCTGAAACACACAGCAAGCAGTTTATAACCTGTATACTTCTCCAGCCCTGAAACACACGGCAAGCAGTTTATAACCTGTATACTTCTCCAGCCCTGAAACACACAGCAAGCAGTTTATAACCTGTATACTTCTCCAGCCCTGAAACACACAGCAAGCAGTTTATAACCTGTATACTTTTCCAGCCCTGAAACACACAGCAAGCAGTTTATAACCTGTATACTTTTCCAGCCCTGAAACACACAGCAAGCAGTTTATAACCTGTATACTGCTCCAGCCCTGAAACACACAGCAAGCAGTTTATAACCTGTATACTTCTCCCGCCCTGAAACACACAGCAAGCAGTTTATAACCTGTATACTTCTCCAGCCCTGAAACACACAGCAAGCAGTTTATAACCTGTATACTTCTCCAGCCCTGAAACACACAGCAAGCAGTTTATAACATGTATACTTCTCCAGCCCTGAAACACACAGCAAGCAGTTTATAACCTGTATACTTCTCCAGCCCTGAAACACACAACAAGCAGCCTAATACCAATACATCTTTACAGGCTTGAACCAGACTTGGACCATGTGTGTATATGTGTACATACGGTATGTGTTTGTTTGTGTGTGTGTGTTACCTGTGAGCAGTATGCTGGTGTTGTGTGTAATTCTCTGCAGGGCCCGGTTGCTGTGTAGGTTGAGTCCGTAGAGAGTGTAGTGTGTGATTCGTCCATTGGGGTTGAGGGGCAGAGTCCAGCTGACCAGGATAGAGGTGGAGCTAACATTCTGATAGGACACTCCTACCACTGAGCTAGGAACTACAACAACGCACAACAATAAACAACAACAATAAACAAACAATGACATTATTACAAAACTGTGTATAAATATATATCTGTGTGTACCCTGTTCGCGAGTCTTCTCAGTGACGCGTGTTGCAGGTCCCTCTCCAATAGTAGTAGCCGCGGTAACAGTGAAGGTGTAGTCAGTGAAGGGACTGAGACCAGAGACTAGGTAAGACAGCTCCTTAGCCTGCATGTCTATGACCTTGTCCCTCACATACACTCCTGGAACACACACACACACACACACACACGGTGTAAAGGACAGACTGTAGAGAGCAGTGGTAACACACCTCATTCATCAACTAGTCTTAAATGTTTAAAGTGTTATGACTCATGTACTGGAGGCAGCTCTGCAGAGTGGTCACTAGTTCTGTCCTTGAGCAGTTCTTATCTATTGATGTTCTGTATTATGTCATGGTTCATGTTTTGTGTTGGACCCCAGGAAGAGTAGCTGCTGCAATTGCAACAGACAATGGTGATCCTAATAAAATACCAAATAAACCTGATTTTAAACCTAACCCTAACAACACTGCTAAGCCTAATGCCTAAACCTAACCTTAAATTAAGACCAAAAAGCACATTTTTGTTTTCATGAATTTACACAATATAGCCAATTTTGACTTTGCAGTTGGCCCATCTAGCGGAAATCACTCAGTTCTGCCTCCAGGGCAAGATTCATGACAATAAACGTCAACTTGCGGTTAAAAGGTTAAAGGTTAGTGGTGAGTGCAGTACTTCCTGGGGTGCTGGATGCAGCAGCCCTGGTAAAGAGGTATGTCAGGAGTGTCTGGAGGTGTCCAGTGGCTGCAGGTGCAGAGCGGGTAGAGAGGTGGGGCTTGCCAGAGGTGAGCTGGCTGGGCTGTGGGTGGGCAGTGAGCCAGGGGAGGGGTGTGGCCGGGGGTGAGATGGTTAGGGAGAGTGAAGAGGTCCCTGAAGTCACATGGTCAAAGGTCAGAGGGGTGGAGTCTGGAAAGTCAGAGGTCTGGCCAGTCCCAGGGGCCATACTGGCCAGACTGGAGCCCTCAGTGACTGTAGGGTCAGTGTTGCTGATGTGCTCAAAGTTAGTGTTAGGGCTGGTTGGAGCGCTGTGTGTGCGGCTGATTGCAGTCCTGGTCATGCCGGTGATGAGCGTGTGGTCGGGGAGGGTGACCGTGAACGCAGGTAGGGAGGTGGTCAGGCTGTCAGCTGATCTCTTACGCCGGAGAGAGTGGTCAGGGATAACAGCAGCAAACGTTCCATCACCAAGGAGATCAGTGTAATTTAGATCCTAAAGATAAGATGAAAACATCAGAGACACACACACACACACACACACAGACACACACTAATCCAGACAGGTAGAGTGGTACCTGTGTTCCAGTGAGGGTGATGTCCTGCAGCAGTGTGTTGTCAGAAAGAACCAGGAGTCTGTACTGTGTGATCAGACCGTTGGGCTGGGCAGGACTTCTCCAACTCACACGCACCGACACAGAGTCTACTGCTACTGCCTGCAGAGCCTGCACTGCACTGGGAGCTACACACACAGACAGACACACACACAAACACACACACACACACACACACACACACACACACACACACACACACACACACACACACACACACACACACACACACACACACACACACACACACACACACACACACACACACACAGACACACAGACACACAGGCAGACAGTATCAGACAGTATTAGACCATATTAGACAGTATTAGACAGACAGTATCAGACAGACAGTATTAGACAGTATTAGACAGACAGTGTCAGACAGACAGTTTCAGACAGACAGTATCAGACAGTATTAGACAGACAGTATCAGACAGACAGTATTCGACAGTATCAGACAGGCAGTATCAGACAGACAGTATTAGACAATATCAGACAGACAGTATTAGACAGAATGTTAGAGGGCCGAATGTTTAGATGTCACCACACTGGCCAATAGGGAGAGTAAGGGCACCACACTGCTAGAGCACATCACTCAAGACACATGTTTGTGAGTGTGTTCTTACCCTCAGCAGGTGTCAGTACAGCAGTAAAGGCCTCAGGCCCCAGCAGGCCAGCAGACTTGGCCCGCACCGCCACTCTGTAGCGTGTGTAGGGTGTCAGACCAGAGTACACAAACCTCAGGTCCCATGTGCTGTTCTCATAGATAAACCCTGACACACACACACACACACACACACCATTCGGGTCAGATCTGCGACCTTCAGTGTTTTTACTTCAGCAAGTATTTTAAATGTAGTGATGTACTGTATGTGTATGTGTGTGTTTACCTGTGGGGCCGTAGAGATAGATAACGTAGCTGAAACGTCCGGTAACGATGGTTGGGGGATCCCAGGAGACGGAGACCGACTTAGACGTCACGTTCCATACCAACAGGTTGTGGGGGGGGTCCTCTGGGGCTGCATCACACACATACATATCCACATGGTGAGAGATGAAGAGATAGGAACAGATAGAGAGAGATGGAGAGATAGGAACAGATAGAGAGTGATGGAGAGATAGGAACAGATAGAGAGAGATGAAGAGATAGGAACAGGTAGAGAGAGATGGAGAGATAGGAACAGATAGAGAGAGATGGAGAGATAGGAACAGATAGAGAGAGATGGAGAGATAGGAACAGATAGAGAGAGATGAACAGATAGAGAGATGGAGAGATAGAGAGATAATAACAGATATAGAGAGAGATCGAGACAGAGATATCCCATTGGCAAAAACTGGTTGAATCAATGTTGTTTCCACATCATTTTAACCCCCAAAATCTGTGCGATGACATTGAATCAAACTCATTGGATTTGCAAAAAGTCAACAACATAAGGGCATTTTTCACCAAACTTTTAACCTAAATCCACTGACATTGAATTCACAATAGCTGACAACACAACCAAATGTAAATGAAAATTAGACGTTGAACTAACGTCTGTGCCCAGTGGGATGTAGATGGAGAGAGGTGGAGTGTGTGGGTGTGTACCTGACTCAGGCATGCGGACCATGGTGGAGGCGACCTGTCCCTCTCCGTCGGAGGTGAAAGCGGACACTTCGAAGACGTATGCTGTGTAAGGTCGCAGCTGGTCCACCCCTACGGATATTGGTACAGCCCAGGTGGCGGCGGGCGGGACGGCTGACAGGGTGACGGGAGGAGAGGACGCTGTCAGAGCTGTCACCTCTGACGGACTGGGGGTCCCACGAGACAGAATGTCTGCTGCATCCTACACACACACAAACACACATTTAAGTACACGAAAGACAGAGAGAGAGAGAGAGAGAGAGAGTGAGTGAGTGAGTGAGTGAGTGAGTGAGTGAGTGAGTGAGTGAGTGAGTGAGTGAGTGAGTGAGTGAGTGAGTGAGTGAGTGAGTGAGTGAAAGAGAAAGAGAAAGAGAGAGAGAAAAACTGGGGGCCTGCAGCACTGTTCTGGTTGTACAATAATATATTTTCTGAACGTTTAAAAACCAGTTGAAAAATCTCATCTCATCTAGATAGTCTTCTGTTAACGATGTGGTCAGAGTATCTGTGTAGAGAGAGAGACAGAAGCAGACAAACAGAGAGAGAGAAAGAAAGAGAAAGACATACGTTGCAGTGTGGTAGCGCTCCGGTCATGATGTCCTCAGCATCCAGCTCCAGTATGCGGACGGTCTGACCAGTACGAGCGTGTTTGGCTTTGACCGCAAACTTGGTGATCAGACCGTTGATGCGGAGTGGCAGGAGCCAAGTGACCACTACAAACGTGTGGTTCTCAGCAAACGCTGTCAGGTTAGTCACCAGGCCTGGGGCTGACAAAGGGTTACAGTTGTCTGTTTGTGTAAGTGTGTGTGTGTGTGTTTGTATGTTATTTGTGGATACCTACGAGCCTCAGCAGTTTTGATGTACAGAGACTTGCTATAGGGTCCAATACCAGCAGAGTTTTCTGCTGCAACCTGGACAGAGAGAGAGGAGAGAGAGAGTATTAATCATCATTACTAATTCAGGGTTAAGTCGTCAGATCTTCACCATGTTAATCTCTACCAGTGGTCAGGGACGTTTATTGATGCAACAGTCACATAACACCAGGCAGGCAGATATACACACTGACTACAGGGACATCCATAGCACCCTGTAGCCTACTGCTTGCTTGTCTTTGAAGCTAAGCAAGGTTGGGCCTCTCTGGATTGGAGGTCAGATGATGCTGGTTGATGATGATGATGCAAGATGGGGTCACTATTTCCTCTAGTCTTAAGGAGCCCCCAGCTTCACAGTGACAGGGAGGGCACTACCCTGTAGAGAGTGCCCTCCTTCAGATGTGAGGTTAAAGTGAAGTTTTATTAAAGTGAAAACTATTAACCATAATCACACACAGCGTATTGGCAGAACAGTCTGTGGGAAATAAACAGCATGGCTGGGCCATAGATATTTTTACGTTATAAATCATTTAATCACAATGAATTATTCAACCAGATCAAGAGAATAGTTTCCCCTCCGGAGGCATCTGCCCAGAACACACACACACACACACACACACACACACACACACACACACACAATGAAAAGACAGATATGGTTAAAACACACATTCTACCATATGCTTACGTTACATTTCTATTGAATGATGTAAGTGTAATTGATGGGAGAGGCTATATGACACGCCTGGTGCCCAAATTGATGACGTGAAGGACGAATTGGGAAAAGTGGAATCGGTCCGAACAACCAGGAGCGATATGTTGAAAGAAAAGTGCAAAAGGAGAAAAAGCTCTGTGGCTCCACAAGATATCGACATATGACGTGGAAAGCTATGATTTTCAGAGTAGGGCACCGGTTAAAGGTGTCATCGCTGGTGTCTCGTTGGATATAAAGGCTGTGTGGTTTGTGGATAACATGCCAGGAGTGGTAGACGCATGTAGCTTGACTTGAATGATAGGCGTAAAGAAGGAGCAAAGTCTATCAGTTTTACTTTCATTTGATGAAGTGATTCTCCTGACTTATGTAAAACTTGGGTATTTGAGATATGCGGTGAGACCGTATGTACAGAAGCCGCTGCAGTGTTACAGCTTGTTTCTGTAAAATTGTGATGGGAATCACGTTCCAGTTCCCAGAGTGCCCAGTAAAAACGAAGGTCGCAGTAGCTAGGATCAGGGCTATCCAGCAGGACTCCTATGTGGAGGCAGTGAAAATAGCTGAAGGAGTGAGTAGTAGAGAGGAGATGGTAGGTGATGTCCCACAGTCTGCAGTGAATGCCATGCAGGAGAAGGATCCCGACACACGAACAGTGAAGAAGGTGGACTTTGTTGCGTTTATAGCACAAGTTATGAATTGCACTAGTCAAATGAATAAAACAATCTAAGAAGCTAGATATCATTGTGAAGGCGGCAAATAGATTTCTGGATATTCAGGACTTGACAGCCAAAATGTTACGGGGAGCACTAAATGGCGAGGTTCCCCCTTCCCAAGTTCCTGAATCTGTGTAGGGATCTGAAAATACATTAAAATCTGACTGAAGGAGTAAACATTTTTTTAAAATTATATATTATTTTTTAAATTCAGGGTAGTAGAGTGAATTTTGGTTCGTGTTTTTGGTAATTAGTATGTATTTGTTCATCCAAAACAGCTTTGTTTTTTGGGATATCATTTTTTTACTACCTCGTACAGCAGGTGGCAGCAATACACCTTATGAGAGTAGTCTGCTAATAAACCTTGAAGAAGAAATTGATGACTTATGTCGCACAGATGAGCATTGATTGGAACACATCCTACAAAAAAAGGTACTCTGAGTGCTGGGAACATGAACAAAATCTGACTACAAGTTTTGGGTGGATAGGCAATGGCAAGGCGAGAGAGATGGGGTTGTTTGGAAGGGAGTTTAGCCCCTCTGTGGTTCATCCTCCATTTCCCACCTTGGTTGCTCCCTCTGACAGTGATAGATCTAGGGTTGCTTGAGAGGGTAAGATATGTTGAGGAAGGAATAGATTCAGTTGTAAGTGAACACTTAAGAACGCAATACTATGCTTTCTTGAGGACCTAAAACAGGGAGGACAGGTACAGCTTTTAGTGTTCCTGAGTTTAAGGTTACAGTGGGAAAAAGAGCAACAGATCATTTATCAGTTTACACAACGGAGTTGCTGGCCATACTCTTGGCTGCAGAGTGGGTGGAGGAGGTGAGGCCAGACGGTAGTCATCTGCTCTCACTGCTGTACAGCACTGATAAGATTCAATTAATCTGTGTCTCGGCGCAGACAGGGTTGTAATGAGGGTTTGCAGAGCTTGTATAGGGTGAGACAGATGGGGGTATTTGTGATGATCCTCGGTACCAGCCCATGTGGGAGTAGAGGGGAATGAGGAGGTGGATGTTATCGCCAAGTAGGCTCTTATACATCCTAACGTTGAGATGAACTTCAAATCAGTAAAGCAGAAGCCAAGGGGTTGATAAAAACAGTGGTTAAAAACAAATGGCAAGAGTTGTGGAAAAGGGAGGGAAAGGGATGACAGCTGTATAAGATCCAGGAAAAGATGGGGGCAGGGAGGTTCTCAGGCAGAGAGAGATGGGAGGAAAGTGTAGTCACAAGGCTGAGACTGGGACACACAAGGCTCAATAGTACATTGACATTGGTGGGGAACCATCCGACTGGGAGGAGTGATCAGGGCCAGTCCTTGCCATTCTGCTGCCCTTGGCGAGACCAAAAATTGCTGGCTATGATTGGTTCAGATTTTGTCCGGACCGGACTAAAAACCAATGTCCGTGGATGTGGAAATCAAGGCCGGTCCGGACTGCACCAAAAAAGATGTCCAAAAGGTACCGGCGTCAGGTCCATGCTTATTGAGGCGTAGCCTACAGTGTTGCCTGAAATTGAATTTTATGAATGAATGCACTGATTAAGACAGTGGGGTGAAACACCTGGACAGTTGTGATTGTACATTCCACATTCCATATTGTCCATTTTACTTTGACCTGTCTTGTTTTTAGAATATGTTGTTTGTTAACATGAAAGCACATTTTTGAATTGATTGGGAGCCATTTAGGTAAGGCTATTTGTTCGGAGAAACCTGCATGATGTACAAAGTATCCATCTCATTACAGTTAGTTTTCCCTATCACGTATGAATTGTCTTTTTACCTTGTTTTTTCAACCAGTCCAGTTGGAGGCGGCAATACACCTTTTGGGGTTATAGTCAGCCATAAAATCCACAGAAGAAGAAGGAGAGTGGAGAGGAATGGATTCGGTTCAGTCAGCTGTCCTGAGCCTTTCCCAGCTAGCTAGTTTATGCTGGCTAGAAGGATGGCGCTAGTTAAAACGTGTAGTATTGGTCACCATCTGGAACGACAAGCCGGTGTGAATGACCAGTGCACTTGCTTAACCGGGCAGCTATCACATGTCACTGGCGCTTGCTAACGTGGCCAATTTGTTCCATCCCAATTAATAATATTTTGAATAGGAAAGCAGCCTAGACGTGAAATAACTTGTAATATTGGTATATATCTGGATGTCCCCGTAATACAGTATACTGCTCAATTTGGGAGAGTTTGCGCTGCAAGCCGCCAACTCAACAACACAGGGTGTCTCGCTCCTGAGTCCTGATTTCCAAGCACTGCTCTCGTGCAGTAACTCAGAGGGAAGTAGCTAGATAGTGTAGCTAATATCAGGCCAGGGTGACAGCTAAAGCACATTTATTGCTTTTGTAGTCCGATAAAAACTGAATGATTCTGAACACTCCAAGTCCCAACTTCGGCAGACACGTTTCAAATGATCACTGAAGCGTCTAGCCACCAGTGTAAACTACCTGGCTCATTAGGTTGACTGACAGAATAGAATCCATTCGTTCCCACTCAACTCTTGCTGCGCGACATATGACATACATTTTGGGCACCAGGCATGTCTGTATAGCCTCTCCAGTGCATGATTACCTTCTAGATGTGTGTGTGAAAGAGAGCAGAGATACTGTTACTTACAGTATGTTTACTGTATGAGTGTTACCTTGATGTTATAGGTAGACCCTGGTAAGAAGAGGTTGAGAAGGGTCTCAGGGATGTCCAGGTGTTTGGTCACCTCTTTGAAGGTGGGGTCTGGATATGGACACACCTCTTTGTACCTATTAAATTAAATAGAAACAACTTTATTTAAAACACCAGATGATATACAAACAACTTTATTTAGAAGTAAATAGTGGTGGAATATCAACACCCTATCCCCCCCCCTTATAGTGTTATTCCCCTAATAGTGTTCCAGGAGAAGGCTTAATCTGGGTCTACATCATATGGCTCCTTACCTGATGACATAACCGTCGATGCGGGAGTCAGAGGGCATGGTCCAAGACAGAAGGATCCCATTGGAGCCCACCCTCTCCCCCTCTAGATTGGTGGGAGGGGATGTTGGGGCTGGGAGAAAAGGAGGGAGAGGAAATGAGAAGAGACGAGACGAGAACTGTTAAGGCCATATTCCCCCAAATCTCCTAAAAATCTGATATATGTGAAAGAATCCAATCCATACTTATCAGTACATGCTGCCAAAACTAGGAAGTCCTGTCAACAAATTGGGAGGATGGTGAGAGACATTGTGAAAGATACTGTTGTTGTTTGCTATTGGGTCAACCAGCTGGTTGTTTGTATGTGTGTGTGTGTGTGTGTGTGTGTGTGTGGGGGGGGGATTATTGGTGTGTGTGACCAGCTTGCTCTATTCTGGTGAATAGATGCTCAGAGCTATGGCATTTCACTGACATTCACTACAGCATCATTCATTCTACTTAGCAAGGCTAGTGTTACCACACACACACACACACACACACAAACATGCACACACCTACCTACAGACACACACACACACACACACCTACACACCGCACGCACATAAACCTACACACACATACAAACACACACACACACACACACACACCTACACACCGAACGCACACACACACAGGGTGGGAGATAATAAACATTATCAGCCATTATCAGCAGAGGGCAGCAGCAGAACAGACCCAATGTTTCCTCAGAGCAGACCACTATCATTTCAGCTGTAACACATCTCACCGGTCTTGTTGGTGTTGATTATACGGCTGACCGGTGGGCTGAGGTTGGAGGAGGAGGCGGCGGTCACCATGACCGTAAACACTGTTCGAGGGCTCAGACTGGATACGTCAGCCTGAGGAGAGACTACATGATCAGAACATGACCACAACCACAACACAACTACAGTATGTGGTTGTAGATGTGTGTGTGTGTGTGGAGCAGTCTAACCTGTGAGTGTGTGTATCCCAGGTAGAAGGTGATGATCAGGAGAAGAGTGGTGGCCATGCTGGAGCTAGCCCAGTTATCCCAGTTAGCTGTTAGCCCAGTTACCAGTTAGCCTAGTTACCAGTTAGCTGTTAGCCCAGTAAGCCCAATTAGCTGTTAGCCCAGCTAGCTGTTTGCTGGTCAGAGGCAGCAGGTTAGAGAGAAAGAGGCAATGTCAGCTCAATGTTAGAGGGCTTAGCACCATTGTTCAATCCAATGTTGCAATTTAGCTACAGCAGGTCACAGTGTTACAGCAGTTTAGATCTTAGAGCCGTTGTCCAGGCCTAACGTAGTAACCCAGTCCACAGTTAGCGACAGTTAGCCACGGTTAGCAGGTTAGATTCGACGATATTCAGGGCAGTACATGCCACCATAATGTAGAAACAATTAGAGCAGGAAAGTTACAATAGTAGTAGTCCAGTCTTATGATAGCAACAGGTTAGCTACAGCAGTAGTAGTTGTAGTCCAGGTCTGGTAGTAACCCAGTCCACCGTTAGCAGTCATTCAGTGGTCAGCAGTTAGCTGGTTAGGTCAGAGAGAGGCAGGGCAGTGTGTACACCATAACTCCATGCAGGAGAGCAGCTTCACCAAATGAATGATTCAGGGTTGAGCTCAGGAGGTCTACCTAATAAATAATGAGCTCTATTACTCAACCTGTGTGTATGTGTATGCGTTTGTGTTAGGTTACGCTGGGGGTATCTGACACCTGGCTGCTGAGCAAGGTCGGGAAGGGGTGGGATCTGGGTGAGGGAGAGGTATGTGTTAGTATACGTGTGTGTGTGTGTGTCTCCATAACTCACTTGTGTTGATGTTTACAGAAGCAGATTAACTCCTGTCTCCACTTCTACTGATAACATCTACTGTGTAATAGCTTCTGTGTGTTTACCTGTACGAGTCTGTCGACTGTGCGGTAGACAGAGACAGTTCCTTGGCTGGGCAGCAGGCTGACGAGGTACTGGTCCACACACCCCTCTGACTGCTCCCAACGCAGAGAGAAGTTCTGAGCAGACACACTAACCACATTTACACCACGCACACGGCCCGGCACTAAGGGATACAGAGAGAGAGAAAGATAAAAAGAGAGGGGGGATAGATGGAGGGACACAGAGAGAGAGAGAAATATTTTATGCACGTGTATAACTTATTGAGAGATCCCTGCTTAAACCCATGCTTAAAATCAGGGAAGTTGTGGTCAGAGTAATGTAGTTTTGTGTTACAGTCAGGTACCTGTGGTAACAGTCAGGGAGGCAGCTGTCCCTGCCTCTCCTCGTCTAATGCGCTCCACGCTCATGTTGTACATACAGCCATCCCTCAACCCAGTTACTGTAGCAACCTGCCTCTCCTTGGAGACCTCTATCGTATGTGCTTGCGAGCCATTTCCAACAGTTACCCTGTGGAAGTCAAACTGGCCAATGGCAGCGTCCCACCTCACCACGGCACAGGAAGAGTTAACATAGAGCAGAGAGAGGGAACACACACCGGCCGGACCTGCATCAGACAAACACAAACGTTAATATAACATCTGAATATGAGATTAGATGAGCTCTGTCTCAGTCTCTGACTCTCCACAGCTGAGGGTCAAAGGTTACTACTAGGAGCTCTGATATGGCCCTGATATGGCTAGCCACATTAAGTGTTGCCACAAAGAGGTTGATTTGTGTGTGTGTATGTGTCTTACGTGTGGAGAACTGTGTAGTGACAGGCTGGCTGAAGTCTGATACCAGCAGGCTCAGGACGGTGATGTCATAATCTGATCCTGGGGTCAAACCTCCTACCTGGAGACTGTTGCTATGAACCCCCATCTCACGACATGATGACTTGTCCCCAGACAGACACAACAGCAGCTAAGGAGAACACACAGACACAAACACATATACACACACAATCGGACAAAACATTTGGTGACAAAATCAAATGTTGGTGTTTCTTGGAAAGTTGTGTTTGGGCAGTGATAAACCACAAATCAACGACACAGAGTGAACAGCGAGTCTGTTTTATTTGGACGGAATTTATTTTCTATAGTATACAGTAAGTCAGGGGTTTTCAAAGTGAGGTTTGCGGGGGTTTGCGACCAGAAAAAAAAATATATATACAGTCAAAAGTTTGGACACACTTACTCATTCAAAGGTTTTTCTTTATTTTTACTATTGTTTACATTGTTGAATAATGGTGAAGACATAAAAACTATGAATTAACACATATTGAATCATGAAGTAACCAAAAAAGTGTTAAAAAATCCCAATATATTTATATTTGAGATTCTTCAAAGTAGCCACCCTTTGCTAAGATGACAGCTTGGCACACTCTTGGCATTCTCTAAACCAGCTTCACCTGGAATGCTTTTCCAGCAGTCTTGAAGGAGTTCCCACACATGCTGAGCACTTGTTGACTGCTTTTCCTTCACTCTGCATTCAACTCATCCCAAACCATCTCAATTGGGTTGAGGTCGGGTGAATGTGGAGGCCAGGTCATCTGATGCAGCACTCCATCACTCTCCTTCTTGGTCAGATAGCCTTTACACAGCCTGGAGAAGTGTTGGGTCATTGTCCTGTTGAAAAACAAATGATGGTCACACTAAGTGCAAACGAGATGGAATTGCGCATCACTGTAGAATGCTGTGGTAGCCATGCTGGTTAAGTGTGCCTTGAATTCTAAATAAATCACGACAGTGTCACCAGCAAAGCACCCCAACACCATCACACCTCCTCCATGCTTAACGGCGCCACACATGCAGAGATCATCCGTTCACCTACTCTGCATCTCACAAAGACACGGCGGTTGGAACCAAAAATCTCAAATTTGGACTCATCAGCCCAAAGGACAGATTTCCACCGTTCTAACGTCCTAGTGGTTAGAGCGTTCGGCCAGTAACTGGAAGGTTGCTGGATCGAATCCCCGCGCTGACAAGGTAAAAATCTGTAGTTCTGCCCCTGAGCAAGGCACTTAATCCACTGTTCCCTGGCTCCAAAGACGTGGATGTCAATTTAAGCAGCCCCCCACACCTCGCTGATTCAGAGGGGTTGGGTTAAATGCGGAAGACACATTTCAGTTGAATGGATTCAGTTGTACAACTGAGTAGGTATCCCCCTTTCCCTTTGCTCGTGTTTCTTGGCCAAAGCAAGTCTCTTCTTACTATTGGAAGGCCTGATTCACGCATTCTCTTCTGAACAGTTGATGTTGAGATGTGTCTGTTACTTGAACTCCGTGAAGCATTTATTTGGGTTGCAATTTCTGAGGTGCAGTTAACTCTAGTGAACTTATCTTCTGCAGCAGAGGTAACTCTGTGTTTTCTTTCCATGTGGCAGTACTCATGTGAGCCAGTTTCATCATAGCACTTGAAGAAACTTTGAAAGCTCATGACATTTTCCAGATTGACTGACCTTCATGTCTTAAAGTGATGATGGCCTGTCGTTTCTCTTTGCTTATTTGAGCTGTTCTTGCCATAATATGGACTTGGTCTTTTACCAAATAGGGCTATCTTCTGTATACCATCCCTACCATGTCACAACACAACTGATTGTCTCAAACGCATTAAGATGGAAAGAAATTCCACAAATTAACTTTTAACAAGGCCCACCTGTTAACTGAAATGCATTCCAGGTGACTACCTCATGAAGCTGGTTGAGAGAATGTCAAGAGTGTGCAAAGCTGTCATCAAGACAAAGGGACGCTACTTTGAAGAATATAAAATATAAAATACATTTAGATTTTTAAACACTTTTTTTGGTTACTACATGATTCCATATGTGTTATTTCATAGCTTTGATGTCTTCACTATTATTCTACAATGTAGAAAGTAGTAAAAATACAGAAAAACCCTGGAATGAGTAGGGGTGTCCAAACTTTGGACAGGTGCTGTATATATTTGTAAACTAGGTGGTTCGAGACCTGAATGCTGATTGGCTGACAGCCGTGGTATATCAGACCGTATACCATGCGTATGACAAAATATTTATTTTTACTGCTCTAATTACATTGGTAACCAGTTTATAATAGCAATAAGGCACCTTGGGGGTTTGTGATATACGGCGAATATACCATGGCTAAGGGCTGTATCCAGGCACTCCGCGTTGCGTTGTGCGCAAGAACCACCCTTAGCCATGGTACAGTATAAATACAAAAAGGTGTATCTTAACGCTACAGCATATAATTACATTCTAGAAGATTCTATGCTTCCAAATTTGTGGCAACAGTTTGGGGAAGGCCCTTTCCTGTTTCAGCATAACAATGCCCCCGTGCACAAAACGAGGTCCATACAGAAATGGTTTGTTGAGATCGGTGTGGAAGAACTTGACTGGCCTGCACAACCCCATCGAACACCTTTGGGATGAAGGACTTTTGGTCATGTAGTGTATATTAGCCATATACCACATCTCCTCAAGCCTTATTGCTTAAATATATAAATTCTGAAAAAATATATATACACTTCATGGCCAAAAGTATATGGACAGCTGCTCGTCGAACTACTCATTCCAAAATCATGGGCAGTAATATGGAGTTGGTCCCCCATTTGCTGCTTGAACAGCCTCCACTCTTCTGGGAAGGATTTTCACTAGATGTGGGAACATTGCTGTGGGGATTTGCTTCCATTCAGCCACAAGAGCATTGGTGAGGTCGGGCACTGATGTTGGGCGATTAGGACTGGCTGATGTTGGAACAGCTCTTGCTGAGCCACTCAAGGACATTCAGAGACTTGTCCCGAAGCCACTCCTGCGTTGTCTTGGCTGTGTACTTAGGGTCATTGTCCTGTTGGAAGGTGAACCTTCACCCCAGCCTAAGGTCATGGAGCAGTTTCATTAAGGATCTCTCTGTACTTTGCTCCATTCATCTTTCCCTCGATCCTAACTAGTCTCCCCACAGCATGATGCTGCCACCACCATGCTTCACCGTAGGGATTGTGCCAGGTTTCCTCCAGACGGGACACTTCAGGCCAAAGAGATCAACCTTGGTTTCGTCAGACTACAGAATCTTGTTTCTCATGGTCTGAGAGTCCTTTAGGTGCCCTTTGGCAAACTCCAAGCAGGCTGTCATGTGCCTTTTACTGAGGAGTGGCTTCCGTCTCAGCTATCTGGCAACCATAAAGGCCTGATTGGTGGAGTGCTGCAGAGATGCTTGTCCTTCTGGAAGGTTCTCCCATCTCCACAGAGGAACTCTGGAGCTCTGTCAGAGTGACCATCGGTACTTGGCACCTCCCTGACCAAGGCCCTTCTCAGTTTGGCCGAGTCTTGGTGGTTCCAAACTTCTTCCATTTAAGATTGATGGAGGCCACTGTGTTCTTGGACCTTCAATGCTGCAATACTTTTTTGTTACTCTTCCCCAGATTTGTGCCTTGACACAATCCTGTCTCGGAGCTCTACAGACAATTCCTTCGACCACATGGCTTAGTTTTTGCTCTGACATGCACTGTCAACTGTGGGATCTTATATAGACAGGTGTGTGCCTTTCCAAATCATGTCTAATCAATTGACTTTACCACATGTGGACTCCAATCAAGTTGTAGAAAAATCTCAAGGAGGATCACTGGATACCCAATTGTCATACTTGAGTAAAAGTATAGATACCTTAATAGAAAGTTACTCAAGTAAAAGTAAAAGTCACCCAGTAAAATACTACTTGAATAAAAGTCTAAAAGTATTTGGTTCTAAATATACTTAAGTATCAAACATAAAAGTAAAATTATAACTCATTTAAAATTCCTTCTATTAAGCAAAGCAGCAGCACCATTTTCTTGTTTTATGGATAGCTGCTCGTCGAACACTCACTCCAACACTCACACATAATTTACAAAAGACGCATTTGTGCGATGAGACAAGGATATCCCTACCGGCCAAACCCTCCCTAACCCGGACGACGCTGGGAAATTGTGCGCCGCCCCATTGGCCTCCCGGTCACGGCCGGCTGCGACAGAGCCTGGACTCAAACCCAGAATCTCTAGTGGCACAGCTAGCACTGCGATGCAGTGCCTTAGACCACTGCGCCACTCGGGAGGCTCAACTTATTTTTTAATACATAAATGCACTGTAATTTAAGCTTTAACTCTCCTATTATGTTGCGGGTCAATTTGACCCATTCCCACTTTGAGTTGTCTAAAATACGAGTTAAACTCTCCATGAAATTAAAGGACTTTTCCTAATTTAGGGTCAGGAACCTAACTTCAAAATGTGGACACGCTGATGTGTTGTGGAATCTCTGTGTAGATTTTGTGTACAAACATGATGTTGTGGGTCATTTTGACCTGGAGGCTTTCATGTGTATAGATATTTCCACAGGTCCAAAATAAACAAGTGTCTTTGATGTGTTTTGTTTTGACTGGTTCTGGTTGCATTTTTATAATTATGTTTGGGTGTAAATGACTTTCCCAAACTTCTCCTTCT
This sequence comes from Oncorhynchus tshawytscha, assembly GCF_018296145.1. Taxonomy (NCBI): domain Eukaryota; kingdom Metazoa; phylum Chordata; class Actinopteri; order Salmoniformes; family Salmonidae; genus Oncorhynchus; species Oncorhynchus tshawytscha. Next base: position 31,320,266 of record NC_056447.1, on the reverse strand, counting down.
CAGTGTGAGAGCAGCAGATCTCTGACACAGACTCAAAAATGAGCTCCAAACAGAAAGTGCCTGTTTTTGAGAAAGGAAATACGTTTAACAAAGAATTCTTAAATATAGAGTTTTTGAAATCAAATGTTCTTGTATTTCTTCTTTCTGAATGTTCTGACAAAACAAAATAACGTTTTGGCAGTTTTTTCTTAATTCTTCGACTGTCTTGAGTGTTTTTAAACTGTATGGGGTCAATCTGAACCATACCACTATTAACGTAAATATTTTTCAGCAAAGCACAAGGGTTGAAGGGCAAATCAGCAGTTGCAACAATAACAAAGCGATTTACCCGCTACTGTTTCTTTAAAAAGCTGAGGGATGGGGCTGGAGAAATGTAATCGCTCTCAAATTCATAGACAGAGATATGGATACAAGACTGACCATCCGTGATATCAAAATTATAGTTTTAACCAAGTTTTGAGGCTATACAGTGTTTGTTTAAATGTGCTTTGTTTACAAACATTGAAGTTAAACAAGCTTATGTTTGGGCACAATTCATGAGGCATTTATAAATTGTATTCTTCAAGAATCAATGGCTACATATCATAAAATTATAAGTACAAAAATGTATGTAGAAACTGCTGATTGCCCCTTTAAAACGGCAAACTTTTCTTTCTGCCTCATGGAAACATTTGTGTAATGCAGGTTATTAGCTTTAAAGCTGCACCAACAAAAAAATCTCTCTGTCCTATGACAAAATGAGGGGGTCCCTGATGAATTTGCTATCGCACTAAGTCACAAACGTCCAGCAGTAAGTCTGTGTGTGTGTGTGTGTGTGTGTGTGTGTGTGTGTGTGTGCGTGCGTGCATGCGTGCCTGTATAGTGCTTGGTCATTCTCCCTGGCGTTGGCTCTGGGGGGGGTCATACATCTTTAAAGTGCAGGTAACCAGAGCTGCTCTGTGCTGACGATAGTCGCTAGGCAACCACCAGGTGAGTGTGTTCTCTGAAAGTCTGCAGGTGAGTTTTACTTGACCCCCCGTCCTGCTTCCTCTTATAAAGAACTAATTTTGTATGTGTGTGTGTGTGTGTGCGTGTGTGCGTGTGTACGCATATGTGTGTGTAACTGTGCACAAAGGGATTAATATTTATGGGTAAACTGAGACAGCTGTTGCTAATAACAAATCATAGAGAAAAGAGGAGAAGAAAAGAAAAGGAGGAGCAGAGTAGATAAGAGAAGTAGAGAGGAGAAGAAAGGATAGGATGGTACCTTGTACCCCTCCACACCCCCTGATGGGGCTCCCCAGCTCACAAACACTGATGAGGTCACATCCTCTTCGACCAGCAGCACTTCCTGTGGGGCTCCTGGGACTAGAGAGAAACACCAGTCAGGACATCTGTTGTCATATCATTCATTCATTCAACATTCACTTCACTGCTCTCCACCATCGGAATTAATCGTTCTGGGTTTGCTGTGTGTGTGTGTGTGTGTGTGTGTGTGTGTGTGTGTGTGTGTGTGTGTGTGTGTGTGTGTGTGTGTGTGTGTGTGTGTGTGTGTGTGTGTGTGTGTGTGTGTGTGTGTGTAAGTAGTGTGTGTGGTGTGTTGTGGAGCTGTGTGTACAGTGCAGGTGTGTGTGAATATGTGTGTGTTTGCATGTATGTGTGTGTGAAAATACATTCATAAATTACATTTTTTCTTGACCTTGACATTAACCTGGAACATATACTGGGATAAACTCTGAACACCTCTTTTCTTACTGGAACCTCCCAAGATAGGTCACTACTGCTGCCAGCCAAATATGTGTATGTGTGTGTGTCCATAACTCACTGGTGTTGAAGTCTACAGAAGCCGGTGTACTCCTCCTCTCTCCATTGCTGCTGATAACATATACTGTGTAATAGCTTCCTGGGGAAAGGTCCTCAAACCTGTAAGACCTACACACAAACATGCACAAACATGCGCGCACACACACACATGTGCGCACACACACACACAGCCAGTGTTACCCAACAACAACTGGAAGCTGGACCAGCCAATAAGGACACATTGTGCCAGGGGGGTAGGACTCACCATGGCTCCTGGGCTGAGAGGTTCAGCTGCTGATTGGTGGTTTGGTTTATGATTGACAGGATGAAGCCTTTGACAACGTCCCTGGCCTGGGTCCAGCCAACTGTCACAGACGATGTGGTCCTACTGAGGACTGATACCATCACTGGACTGGGAGCTAACACACACACGCAAATGCTAATTAATAAGAACCTGAGAGACCGGGGGGGTGTGTGTGTAAGTGTGTGTGTGTGTGTACCTGTAGTGATGCTGAGTGTGACAGGGGGGCTGTCTGTGAAGGACTCTTTCTCCGTCCTCAGAGAGAAGTGGTACAGCCTGCCTGGTAGCAACCCAGAGAACACTGCCCTCGGAACACACACCTTCTGGACCTAACACACATATACAGTTGTGGCCAAAGGTTTTGAGAATGACACAAATATTAATTTCCACAAAGTTTTCTGCTTCAGTGTCTTTAGATATTTTTGTCAGATGTTACTATTGAATACTGAAATATAATTACAAGCATTTCATAAGTGTCAAAGACTATTATTGACAATTACATCACTTTGCCTTATGACAAGGTGCTCCATCATGCTGGAAAAGGCATTGTTTTTTGTTTGTCCACCCGTCAGGATTGACCAAACTGTTCCTGGATGGTTGGGTTCCCCAGCAAGTTATCACTTTGCTCAAGGTGCTCCATCATGCTGGAAAAGGATGTGATGGTATGGTACATTCTTTATTCATGGCTGTGTTCTTAGGCAAAATTGTGAGTGAGCCCACTCCCTTGGCTGAGAAGCAACCCCACACATGAATGGTCTCTGGATGCTTTACTGTTGGTATGACACAGGACTGATGATAGCGCTCACCTTGTCTTCTCCGGACAAGCCTTTTTCCGGATGCCCCAAACAATCGGAAAGAGATTCATCAGAGGAAATAACTTTACCCCAGTCCTCAGCAGTCATATCCCTGTACCTGTTGCATAATATCAGTCTGTCCCTGATGTTTTTCCTGGAGAGAAATTGCTTCTTTGCTGCCCTTCTTGACACCAGGCCATCCTCCAAAAGTCTTCGCCTCATTGTGCGTGCAGATGCACTCACACCTGCCTGCTGCCATTCCTGAGCAAGCTCTCTACTGGTGGTGCCTTGATCCCGCAGCTGAATCAATTTTAGGAGACGGTCCTGGCGCTTGCTGGACTTTCTTGGGCGCCCTGAAGCCTTCTTCACAACAATTGAACCTCTCTCCTTGAAGTTCTTGATGATCCGATAATTGGTTGATTTAGGTGCAATCTTACTGGCAGCAATATTCTTGCCTGTGAAGCCCTTTTTGTGTAAAGTAATGACGACGGCACGTGTTTCCTTGCAGGTAACCATGGTTGACAGAGGAAGAACAATGATTCCAAGCACCACCCTCCTTTTGAAGCTTCCAGTCTGTTATTCGAACACAATCAGCATGACAGAGTGATCTCCAGCCTTGTACTTATCAACACTCACACCTGTGCTAACGAGAGAATCCCTGACATGATGTCAGCTGGTCCTTTTGTGGCAGGGCTGAAATGCAGTGGAAATGTTTTTGGGGGATTCAATTCATTTGCATGGCAAAGAGGGACTTTGCAATTCATCTGATCACTCTTCATAACATTCTGGAGTATATTCAAATTGCCACACCAAACTGGAAGTCTTCCGACTAGCTTGGAAAGACAGTACCGTGCAGTACCGAAGAGACCTTACTGCTGCTTGATCATCCTATTTTTCTAACTTAATTGAGGAAAATAAGAACAATCCGAAATTCCTTTGTGATACTGTCGCAAAGCTAACTAAAAAGCAGCATTCCCCAAGAGAGGATGACTTTCACTTTAGCAGTGATAAATTCATGAACTTCTTTGAGGAAAAGATTATGATTATTAGAAAGCAAATTACGGACTCCTCTTTAAATCTGCGTATTCCTTCAAAGCTCAGTTGTCCTGAGTCTGCACAACTCTGCCAGGACCTAGGATCAAGAGAGACGCTCAAGTGTTTTAGGACTATATCTCTTGACACAATGATGAAAATAATCATAGCCTCTAAACCTTCAAGCTGCATACTGGACCCTATTCCAACTAAACTACTGAAAGAGCTGCTTCCTGTGCTTGGCCCTCCTATGTTGAACATAATAAACGGCTCTCTATCCACCGGATGTGTACCAAACTCACTAAAAGTGGCAGTAATAAAGCCTCTCTTGAAAAAGCCAAACCTTGACCCAGAAAATATAAAAAACTATCGGCCTAAATCTAATCTTCCATTCCTCTCAAAATTTTTAGAAAAGACTGTTGCGCAGCAACTCACTGCCTTCCTGAAGACAAACAATGTATACGAAATGCTTCAGTCTGGTTTTAGACCCCATCATAGCACTGAGAATGATGTAAATATATCACACTTTAAACAATGTGAAGGTGGTAAATTACATTTTAATGGCATCGGACCGAGGCTCTGCATCTGTCCTCGTGCTCCTGTACCATCATCATTCATATACCTTAGTGCTGCTTTTGATACCATCGATCACCACATTCTTTTGTAGAGATTGGAAACCCAAATTGGTCTACACGGACAAGTTCTGGCCTGGTTTAGATCTTACCTGTCGGAAATATATCAGTTTGTCTCTGTGAATGGTTTGTCCTCTGACAAATCAACTGTAAATTTTGGTGTTCCTCAAGGTTCCGTTTTAGGACCACTATTGTTTTCACTATATATTTTACTTCTTGGGGATGTTATTATTCGAAAACATAATGTTAACTTTAAGTCACTGCTATGCGGATGACACACAGCTGTACATTTCAATGAAACATGGTGAAGCCCCAAAATTGCCCTCGCTAGAAGCATGTGTTTCAGACATAAGGAAGTGGATGGCTGCAAACTTTCTTCTTTTAAACTCGGACAAAACAGAGATGCTTGTTCTAGGTCCCAAGAAACAAAGAGATCTTCTGTTGAATCTGACAATTAATCTTAATGGTCTCAAATAAAACTGTGAAGGACCTCGGCGTTACTCTGGACCCTGATCTCTCTTTTGAAGAACATATCAAGACCATTTCAAGGACAGCTTTTTTCCATCTACATAACATTGCAAAAATCAGAAACTTTCTGTCCAAAAATGATGCAGAAAAATTAATCCATGCTTTTGTCACTTCTAGGTTAGACTACTGCAATGCTCTACTTTCCGGCTACCCGGATAAAGCACTAAATAAACTTCAGTTAGTGCTAAATACGGCTGCTAGAATCCTGACTAGAACCAAAAAATTTGATCATATTACTCCAGTGCTAGCCTCCCTACACTGGCTTCTTGTCAAAGCAAGGGCTGATTTCAAGGTTTTACTGCTAACCTACAAAGCATTACATGGGCTTGCTCCGACCTATCTCTCTGATTTGGTCCTGCCGTACATACCTACACGTACGCTATGGTCACAAGACGCAGGCCTCCTAATTGTCCCTATAATTTCTAAGCAAACAGCTGGAGGCAGGGCTTTCTCCTATAGAGCTCCATTTTTATGGAACGGTCTGCCTACCCATGTCAGAGACGCAAACTCAGTCTCAACCTTTAAGTCTTTACTGAAGACTCATCTCTTCAGTGGGTCAAATGATTGAGTGTAGTGTGGCCCAGGAGTGGGAAGGTGAACGGAAAGGCTCTGGAGCAACGAACCGCCCTTGCTGTCTCTGCCTGGCCGGTTCCCCTCTTTCCACTGGGATTCTCTGCCTCTAACCCTATTATAGGGGCTGAGTCACTGGCTTACTGGGGTTCTCTCATGCCGTCCTTGGAAGGGGTGCGTCACCTGAGTGGGTTGATTCACTGATGTGGTCATCCTGTCTGGGTTGGCCCCCCCCTTGGGTTGTGCCATGGCGGAGATCTTTGTGGGCTATACTCAGCCTTGTCTCAGGATGGTAAGTTGGTGGTTGAAGATATCCCTCTAGTGGTGTGGGGGCTGTGCTTTGGCAAAGTGGGTGGGGTTATATCCTTCCTGTTTGGCCCTGTCCGGGGGTGTCCTCGGATGGGGCCACAGTGTCTCCTGACCCCTCCTGTCTCAGCCTCCAGTATTTATGCTGCAGTAGTTTATGTGTCGGGGGCTAGGGTCAGTTTGTTATATCTGGAGTACTTCTCCTGTCCTATTCGGTGTCCTGTGTGAATCTAAGTGTGCTTTCTCTAATTCTCTCCTTCTCTCTTTCTTTCTCTCTCTCGGAGGACCTGAGCCCTAGGACCATGCCCCAGGACTACCTGACATGATGACTCCTTGCTGTCCCCAGTCCACCTGGCCGTGCTGCTGCTCCAGTTTCAACTGTTCTGCCTTATTATTATTCGACCATGCTGGTCATTTATGAACATTTGAACATCTTGGCCATGTTCTGTTATAATCTCCACCCGGCACAGCCAGAAGAGGACTGGCCACACCACATAGCCTGGTTCCTCTCTAGGTTTCTTCCTAGGTTTTGGCCTTTCTAGGGAGTTTTTCCTAGCCACCGTGCTTCTACACCTGCATTGCTTGCTGTTTGATCATACAAACTGAGGCAGCAGACTTTGTGAAAATTAATATTTGTGTCATTCCCAAAACTTTTGGCCACGACTCTACTGTAAACCCATTCTATAGACACTCCACCACATAAACCCATTCTATAGACACTCCATCACATAAACCCATTCTATAGACACTTCACCACATCAACTCAGTCTATTGACACTCCACCACATAAACCCATTCTATAGACACTCCACCACATAAACCCATTCTATACTGTAGACACTTGACCACATACATGCACACACACCCTGCTGCCGTACCATGAGTGTGTGGTGACAGTTGAGACAGATGACTTCATAGTTGTGTCCGTGTCCAGAGGCTGGATCCCACAGCATCTCTACTGACGACTCTGTTACTGAGCCCTCTCTCACAGTACTGGGAGAGGCCAGGCCTACACATACAGTTGAAGTCGGAAGTTTACATACACTTAGGTTGGAGTCGTTAAAACTCATTTTTCAACCACTCCACAAATCTCTTGTTAACAAACTATAGTTTTGGCAAGTCGGTTAGGACATCTACTTTGTGCATGACACAAGTATTTTTTCCAACAATTGTTTACAGACAGATTATTTCACTTATAACTCACTGTATCACAATTCCAGTGGGTCAGAAGTTTACATACACTGTGCCTTTAAATAGCTTGAAAAATTCCAGAAAATGATGTCATGATAGGCTAATTGACATAGTTTCAGCCAATTGGAGGTGTACCTGTGGATGTAGTTCAAGGCCTACCTTCCAAACTCAGTGCCTCTTTGCTTCATGTGAAAATCAAAAGAAATCAGCCAAGACCTCAGAAAAAGTCTGGTTCATCCTTGGGAGCAATTTCCAAACGCCTGAAGGTACCACGTTCATTTGTACAAACAATAGTACGCAACTATAAACACCATGGGACCAAGCAGCTGTCATACCGCTCAGGAAAGAGATGCGTTCTTTCTCCTGGAGAGGAGTTCGAAAAGTGCAAATCAATCCCAGAACAACAGCAAAGGACCTTGTGAAGATGCTGGAGGAAACAGGTACAAAAGTATCTATACCCACAGTAAAACGAGTCCTATATCGACATAACCTGAAAGACCGCTCATCAAGGAAGAAGCCACTGCTCCAAAACCACCATAAAAAAAGCCAGATTAAGGTCTGCAACTGCACATGGGGACAAAGATCGTACTTTTTGGAGAAATGTCCTCAGGTCTGATGTCTGATGAAACAAAAATAGAACTGTTTGGCCATAATGACCATTGTTATGTTTGGAGGTAAAAGGGGGAATCTTGCAAGCCACGGGGGTGGCAGCATCATGTTGAGGGGGTGCTTTGCTGCAGCAGGGACTGGTGCACTTCACAAAATAGATGGTATCATAAGGGAGGAAAAGTATGTGGATATATTGAAGGAACATCTGAAGACATCAGTCTGGATGTTAAAGCTTGGTTGCAAATGGGTCTTCCAAATGGACATTGACCCCAAGCATACTTCCAAAGTTGTGGCAAAATGGCTTAAGGACAACAAAGACAAGGTATTGGAGTGGCCATCACAAAGGTCTGACCTCAATCCTATAGAAAATTTGTGGGCAGAACTGAAAAAGCGTGTGCGAGCAAGGAGGCCTACAAACCTGAGTCAGTTACACCAGCTCTATCAGGAGGAATGGGCCAAAATTCACCTAACTTATTGTGGGAAGCTTGTGTAAGGCTACTCAAAACATTTGACCCAAGTTAAACAATTTAAAGGCAATGCTACCAAACACTAATTGAGTGTATGTAAACTTCTGACCCACTGGGAATGTCATGAAATAAATAAAAGGTGAAATAAATCATTCTCTACTATTATTCTGATATTTCACATTCTTAAAAAAAAGTGGTGATCCTAACTGACCTAAGACAGGGCATTTTTACTAAGATTAAATGTCAGGAATTGTGAAAAACTGAGTTTAAATGTATTTGGCTGAGGTGTATGTAAACTTCCGACTTCAACTGTACATACACACACACTTCATCACCCACAAAATCGTCTGAGGAGATGGAAATATCAGTGTGTTTGTGTGTCCTCACGTGTCCTGAGTGTGTGTGTTTGGTATGCTGGTCCGGTCCTGTGTCGGCTGGTGCTGTAGACACTGAGATGGTACTCCTCCCCTGGAGTCAGGCTGCCAACTGTTACTGTGTGCTTACCTGGGGGGAATGGCCACCAATCGCACACACCCTTACACACACACACACCCTCACACACTCCCTTACACACACACACCCTCACTCCATCACACACACCCAGTACTGGTCTCTGGACATACAGAACCACAGAACTGCTTCCTACCGAGAGAGGGACAGCTGCCTGCACAGGCCCAGGCTCTACACAAAGACAGGAACACACACACACACAATGAGAAAGAGATACACACAGTATGATGGAGCAACACCAACATTTGTTGAAACTTCAACTTGAACACACACGTCTCTGTGGGCCTACCTGTTCTGTATGTGGTGTTGATCTCTTGGCTCATGTTCTCTCCTCTCACTGAAGCCACACCCACCTCGTAGTTCTGCCCTGGACTGAATATGGCCAGGAACACACACCTGGACTCATTTACCCACAGTTCCATGGGGCGGGCCTGGCTGACGGGGCGTAGCCTAACATAGTACCCATCAGGGCTTTCACCTGACGGGGCGGACCAGCACGCTGTCAGATTCTCCCCTCTGCTAGACACAACCACACCACCTGGGGGGCTCACCGCTACCAACACACACACACACACACACACACACACGCACACATGCACACACTCATTCAACATTATGCTGTAAAAAACAAGTACACCCGAAGCGTTACACAAACACAGACTTTCCTACCAGTGTATAGGGTCAGTTCCTCCCCTCCACAGCTCTCCACACCGTGTTCTGTGATGGAGTCAACTCTGACCTTGTACTTCCTGAACCCCTCCAGTCCTGCAATCACAGCGGACCTGGCGCTGCTAGCCACAACCATTCTCGTCTCCTGGCCTGAGGCTACACCCTCCCAGCGAACCAGAAAGTTCCACCGCACAGCATGCTGGGAGTCTGGGGCTGTCCAGCTTACTGTGATCTGACTGGCTGTCACATTGCTAATGGTGATGTTTCGAGGGGGAAGGGGCCGTGTGTGACAAGTCTGTGTGCTCCCCAGGCTCCATGCGGCCCCAGTAAGGTGGGAGGCTCTGAGGGACAGAGAGTAGACCTTGCCTGGGTACAGGCCTGACACTTTCAGCCCTCTGGAGAATAGAGACACTGGGACTCGACCTGCAGTCCTCCTCTCTTTCTCTTCCCCATGTTTTCCCTCCTTTTCCTCCTCTTCTTGGTATTGGACATAGAGCTGGGGGGCAGGGTGAGAGGAGTTTACGAATGTGAGGTCACTCCAGTGAAGCTCTGCATCTCTCTCTGTTACCTCCACCAGGTGAAAGTTGAATAAAGGAGGGAGGAGAGGGACTGAGAGAGAGAGAGAGAGAGAGAGAGAGAGAGAGAGGGTTAGTGGGTGTCGGACAGGGGTAAAGCGTTATTAGGGTGTTTATTGACTCTGGTATTGAATATATTAATGCATACTTTCCCAGTGACAGATATAGGGTAAAGGAATGTGGCAAAAGAACGAAGTCAGGAAGTAGCCTCGTCCAGTAGGGTTCCTCTGTAGAGCAAAACAGTCCGTCTGATTGGCTGGCAGTGATGATGATGTCATAGCACTCGTCAGGTTGTAGGAGGAGCCATCAGACCAGCGGGGCAGCCCCTCATCCTGTGAAGACAAACAACAACAAAGAACGTTTTTTTTTTTTTTTGTCAGACACAGGCTGGGAATGTCCCAGTCATCAGTTTTAAATCACAGACTAACACACTCCTCTGTAAGGAGGAAGCTAATGTGTCTGACTGTTTAGAAAGCAAACACCATTCATGCTAACACAGCCATTTATCTCACTCACATGCATATCTGTGTGTGTGTGTGTGTTACCAGTCTGTCGTTGAGAGCGGTCCAGAGCAGTAGTAGGTTGTTGTGTGTAGTCAGGTGAGAGGAGAGGAGGAGGAGGTCTCTCTCTGTTTTAACATCCACCAGGTGTCCTCCTGAAGCCATGCCTGTACAGGTTTGCTGGGCATCGCCCCACGACAGGCTCCGCCTACTCACACTGTGGCAGCTCCTTCCACTCGCCAGCCAACCAATAGGACACTGGGCTGAGGAGAGACAGTGGTCAACTCACAGTCAACTTAGACATACAGCGGTCAATGTTAATTATGTGTGTGTGTGTGTTGTACCTGTCTCCATGGTGGTGTGTAGTCTCTGGGTGAGGCTGATGTTGAGGTGTGTGAGAGGTGTGGTCAACTCTGCTGTGATGCTGTAGTGTGCTCCAGGCTGCAGACCTCTCACTACGTACGAAGAGGTGTGTGTGTGGTCAGAGTGTGTCTGTTCAGTGTGTGTGTATTCAGTGTGTGTGTGTTCGATGTGCATGTTGTGTAGACTGAGAGCAGTGAGGCTCTGTCTGTTCTGTAGGCTGCAGGTCAGGAGAGTGCTGGTGGTGGTCACCTCGACACAGAGAGAGGAGAGGGGGACAGGAGCTACACAGTGGTGCACGCACAAACAAACATACACAAATGCACGCACGTACACGCACACACACACGCACGCACGCACGCACGCACACACACACACACATCAACCTGTTTCAATTTAATCCATCATCTTTTAACTTCTGTTTCATAACAGGACATCCCTGTATAGGTCAATCCCTGTATAGGTCAGGGGTCAGGGTAAGGCTTACCGATATGAAAGGTCTTAGTCTTCAGTGTGGTATTGTTTTTTATAGCGTTCAGCGTGATGTCACTTCCTCCTGGCTCCTTAGCCAATTGCAGAAACAGCCTGCAGTCAGGAGAACACTCAGAGCGGCCAATCGGATCCAGCCACACCTGTAGGGGTGGGACAGAGAGTGGTTTAGTGGTTGCGATATGGTTGTGGTTGTCCGGTGGCTGTGCGGTATGACCGTGAGGCTGGGTGCTGGTTGTATGGAGCTAGTGTTATGGTTGTGTGGTGGATTACGTTCTGACCGTGAGGTTGTGTGCAATCTGGTAGGAGACAGTGTACCAGTCTGGATCCTGACTGGTGGGGAAGTGGCCAAACACAACCTCAACAACCACAGGATCTGACCACTGCACACACAAGAGACTGACCACCTGGAAAGAGAGCGAAAGAGAAAATGAGACTTTTCAACCTCAGAAATTCTATACATATCATTTTTGAAACTTTGGCACAGACGGTTAAAAGAAGAGTGTTGTGATAAATCATAACTGTTTCACCTAAAAGGTATAGCTAGAAACTGCGTGTGTGTAGTTGTGTGTGTGTGTGTGTGTGTGTCTTACCTGGATGAACCCTGCCAGCAGCCACATATGCATGGTTCCATCCATGGGGAAGCCTGGTAATCTCATCAGCACACAAGAGGAATGGCATTCACAATCATCTATAGATGGTACCACAACATACACCCAATATCAATGTTGCTTTGGAATCAGAAACTCATGGATGTTTGTATATCCCATCTGTGTACCAAAGAGCGAAGAAACTACACGACCAGAGGTTCCAGTAAGGTCTGAGGTTGTCAGAGCTCTGTATAAGAGTGTATCACAGCTGAACTACACCAGAGTAGTCCTTCCCAGTGATGCAACACAACTTTGAATTTAGCGCCCCTCAGCAACTTTCTTTGAAGCAGAGCCTGTGTGGAGGCGTGCACAGTCCCATTCAATCAGTGTGTGTGTGTCGCTAACACCAATTTGTTCTGCCCCTGCCACCCTTCCTCTTTGTTGGGGTAAGAGCAGGTTACTATGACAACTAGGCTTAAGGAACTCATGAAGAGAGAGGGAGAGAAAGAGAGGGAGAGAGGGAGAGAGAAGGAGTGGGAAGGAGAGAGAAAGACAGGGTGAAAATAAAGAACTTAAAGTTCACTAGATAGATAACACTCCATACACCTCAGCCTGTTTGCAGATTTATACTCCACTCTCTGTTGTGATGCAGTGATATGCTAACCAAGTCCACTGTGTTCCACACAGCAGATCAAAGCTGTGTGTGAATAGCGAGTGGTTGAATGTGAGAAATAAGTATCATTCACTGATCAATCACTAATCAATCAATGACTAATCAATGTGGATTCATGCCTCTCAAATAGTTCATATCTTCCTTCTGGAGGTCACTGGTGTTTTACCTTGGATGAAGTGTCATTAACACTGTGTATTTACATGGTAATTATATATACAGATTGTTAGACTCCCACACGCACCATTATTACACACCACCAGGATAGAGCAACACAAACACACGTCAGCACTGAACAAGCTGTGTCAGCAGGGGAGTGTGTGTCTGGAGGAGGAGGATGATGAGTTTTTCATTCACGCAACAAAACACCCACCAATCAGTTAGTCATTGTTAAATGTTTTATTGTTTTATTCTGAGAGGTTCTGTATGACTAGAGACTCTAGTCTAGCTGATGGCATCAGCACATACTGATTACTGGCACAATGCTTCACATTAAACAACACAACAAATACAGCGTTCTGTTGAAATACAGATCATCTACCATCAGATGCTCAGGTGGATTATCACCTTACTAAATAATTGATTGAGTTAAATACAAATATTTTTGGATAAAAGCTTTACACTTGTAAAAAAAAAAATACTATTTTGTAAGAGAAATTTGATTGGCATATAAAACATGTCAGTCATCAAGAGAGCACTAGATCCATACTAAAGCAGCAGCGGTCTTGTCAGCTCAGACCAACTGATCTAAACATGATAAAGTCCAAGAGGACTAGCTAGTGTTACACACAAGGAGGAGCAGGCTACAGCAGTACAGATAGGACTAGTGTTATCATAGTACAGCAGGAACAGGTTACAGCCCTGCACATCTGACCACTACATATCTGTAACGACAGGGTCACTATAACAGGTCAGCATACAGCCCTCCACAACACACTGAAGGAAGACTAAAGAACTCGACTACCTGGACGCTTGACCTGTCTACTCTGACCTCTGACCTCGGTTCCATCTTCCATCCCTCCTATTGAACGCCATACTGAAGCTCACACTGACTAGCTTCGCTCTCTCTTTAGTTCCATTGGCAGGAACAGTCGACAGGCTCCTGGAAGCTGTAGACCACCAGGGTAGCGTTGTGTGAGCAGTACAGGGTGACGGAGCGGGTTTGTAGTCCACTCTCTCTGCAGCACTTACAGAAGCGGGCGTGGCTGTTGATGTTGAAGTTAAAGATGGTGGCAGACGGACACTTCCCATCACATGAAAACACTGTCACCTGAGAGAGAGAAGAGAGAGAAAGGGGGAGATTTTATTCTCTATCAGTGTTAACTTTTTAAAACTGTCTTATTGACATTCTCTCTCTCTCACCGGTGCGTTGCTCCTGCAGTCGTCTTTTCTGATGGTGGTTCGGATTGCCACACGCTTACACGTCTTGCCGTCCTCCTTACCTAAACACACACGCACACAGAGGAAACGCTGAGATGCACACGCATGCACACACACACACACACACACACACACACACACACACACACACACACATATAGCTTTCATCCTCAGCCCTAGATTCCTGTCACTCACACAGTCAAAGGTCTATTGAGCTGGGCTCTTTGTTGCCTAGCAGCGGGGGCTCAGTTTGAGCGACAGTCAGCTGACCGGGGGGAGCAGTTCTCACGCCAAAGACCCAGCTCCTATTGGCCACTGGCCAATCAGGTTAAGCAACAGGGGGTTGGGGCTGGTTGGTGGAATGTTGAAAGATAGCTTGGAGTCCAGCTCTACTCTCTTTATGCTTGAAGGATCAGGAATGATTCTAACTCACATAGAGCAGTGGTTTCCAACCAGGGGTACTAGGAACCCTGGGGGTACTTGGCCTTTCAACCAGGGGTACTAGGAACCCTAGGGGTACTTGGCCTATCAACCAGGGGTACTAGGAACCCTGGGGGTACTTGGCCTATCAACCAGGGGTACTAGGAACCCTGGGGGTACTTGGCCTATCAACCAGGGGTACTAGGAACCCTGGGGGTACTTGGCCTATCAACCAGGGGTACTAGGAACCCTGGGGGTACTTGGCTTATCAACAAGGGCTCCTTGAGAAGACTCATGAGGCCATAGGCCTACTGGTAAAATACACGAGGGGGTAATTCAGGGGCACTCCATGCAGAGCAAAATTCAGTTGGTGGTACAGTAACCGCTGGCCTAGAGGATTCAGCACAGCAATAACATATTGAACCATTGGAATAGGATTTTGCTATGAGGAATGACAGGTGAACCTTGGCCTGTAGTTGATATGTATGGAGTGTTAGGGTTAGGACTAGAACACACTCACTGTGATAAGTGAGAGATCGTGGTACCTGTGTCACAGTTACTACTACCAGTTGGGGTTATGGGGTGAGATGTGAGAGGTTAAAGATGAAAGGTGAGAGGTCGTGGTACCTTTGTCACAGTTAGTACTACCAGTGGGGGTTACGGGGTTAACGGTAAACGGTAAAACACCGACTCCAGAACCTGGGAGCAGCGGCAGGAACAGCAATGTCAGGAGAACGTTAGGAAAACACACAGGTTAACGTTGGTTTAGAACACATTTTCACACACAGAGTAATCAGCGCAGTGGCATGCACAGCCATGGGAGCCAGACAGTGTTCTCTGAGACTGGGGAAGACAGCCAGACGGCCAAACACTCAGGATCACTACACACTGATGCACCAAGGCTCATTCTCACTGGACAAACTCTAAACACCAAGCATCACCATTGGCCAAACTGTAACAAACGTAGCATTCCCATTGGCCAAACTGGTCAAGCAGGCAAGCGGGCAAGGAGGCAGAGCTGCTGTTATTACTGGGAGAGCAGACTGGGTCTGTTGTCTTCACCTTTACATGTGAAATTAGTGTGTTTAATGGGACAGTTCACACAAAATACCAACTGCCTTCATTTTCTGGACACCTAGAAAGTACAGTATGGAGTCAGGTTAGCTACAGTGTATCATTAGCATCATAGAGTCTAAAACAACGGGAATGGTAGGACCGCTGTCTGCATGCTTTTGTTCTCCAGAAAACTGTGAGGTATGACAATTTCCCCACTAAAGAAAATATTTTATAAATCAACAGTAAAAACCTCCTTTAATATTATCACGACATGTATCAGGACCATCAGGCAGATCTAGGACCACCCCTAGAGCAGAGGCTGCTGGGTAGTGTAGTGATTCATGCTCGTTGTTGCCAGCCAACCACAAGCTTTTACTCTGTCCAAGGCTGCAACAGGCCGCACCCCCCCAAACCAGTCAGCCAATAAGCCCAACCACTGCCAGGCAACGCCCTGCCCACCCCTGTGATTGACAGCCGAAAGCGTATGAGAAGCGAATGTGATTGGTCACTCACACGTCCTGCAGCAGCCGTCCACATAGCTCTGGACCACGCCCCCATTCTGCAATGATTGGAGAAAGGTTACAGACAGACATAATTGTGTGTGAATGTCAGTGAGTGAGTGAGTGAGTGAGTGAGTGAGTGAGTGAGTGAGTGAGTGAGTACCTGAGTGCACTCTGTGTCGTTGAAGGGGGGGCAGACCACCCCTGAGGCCAGCATCACAGTTCCCACTGTCGTCTCCACACAATCATACCGTGTACAGTTATCCACCCAGGAGCTCCCTGCCTGTACACACACACACACACTCTAAAAGTTAGCCATCCAGGATTTCCCCGTCTACACACAAAGTGTTTATGTGTTAGGTAGAGTGTGTGTCTATTTGGCAGTATAATGATGTGTGTGTTCTCACAGTGAAGAGCTCAGTGGTTCCGTTGTCATTGTTGAAAGAACAGGAGACATTCTTACAGGAGCCACAGCACACCTGAGGATCTGATGATGCTACGTACAGCTGGTGCTAAGAGAGAGAGTGAGTGGGAGGGGTGGGTGGACACAGAGATTCTAGAAGAATTTACCTAGCTCCGAGCAGGATGGAGGTTTGTGGTGTGTGAGTGTGTGTGAGAGAGAGAAACACATACCTGGCCACACTTCTGAGAGCAGTTGACAGCGGACACGTCCATGGCATAGTATCCGGTGTGTGTATCACGATGTGTCAGACAGTGTACGGTGTAACACAGCTCTCCTTCATAGTACTGAATCAGGCTCTGCCCCGGACCCAGCACCGTGACTCCCTGGAACACACACACCTCCGCCTTCTCTACACACACAGGTCAGGGCTCAGGAGTTAGGTAGCCTAGCAGTGTGTCTGTACATAGTGTGTGTGGGTGTGTGTGTATGGACTTACTGCAGGTGTAGAGGGGGCAGCCACAGGTGCTTCTGCTGTCTGCGACCTCCACCTGTACCTCCCCCTGAGAGACCAGAGACGTTACTATGACCACACACACACACACACACACACACACACACACACACACACACACACACACACACAAGCTGACTGACTCACCACCTGACAGACTGGGCTGTCCTCACACTGGCACTCTGAGAGGAGGAGAAAAAAAACTGGGTTTACTACACAACTGGAGGCCTAGAACAGTGTTCTCTGTTTGGACTACAAGATTTTTTCAAAGAAACAGTTCTGGGAATGTTGGTGTGTGTGTGTGTGTGTGCGCAACTCTTGGGAGTGCAAAATTGTGTGTGTGTGTGTGTACCACAGTGACGGTCGGGGCAGCAGTGTCCAGGTAGGGTTGTTTGGATCAGAGACAGACCAGGAGAACAGCTCAGAGTCGACTCAGGACACAGGTTCACGTCACACACTGCACACAGGAGGACATTGCACTAAACATCAACACTGTGTGTGTATAGCGTGTACAGCTTGTGTAGAGTATAATGTTTGTGTGTGTTACCACAGTGGTATTGAGGGCAGCAGCTGTGGGTGGTGTTCAGATCCACAGCCAGTATCTCTCCATAAGAACAGGACGGCACAGGCTCGATACACGACTCACACACTGCAGAAAGAACACAAACATACCACTGACTGTGTTAACATTTCCTTTACAACTTGTACCCCAAGTCCAGCTACAGTAATGTTGGATGGAGACGGTAGACCCATTAAGAAGTATAAGGTTTGACCTTACCACACAGGAAGGTGTAACAGCAGGAGTTGTCCTCACGAACCTCCACTAGGAACTGATCTTCTCTACAATCAGGGGCGGTGAGGGGGGGACAGGCATGGGGGTCGCACTCTGGGACACACCAATCACAGGACTCAGTTATTAAAACACACCTAACAATACCATCAAATGATGAAAGATATTATGTTTTGGTTCAGTACCTACCACAACGGTACTCTGGGCAGCAGGACAGGGCACTGTAACCAATCACCAGCTGGTTCCCATTCTCATAGGGCGGAGCCTCACTCTCACAGATGGTCAGATTACATTCTGAGGGAGAACGAGAAAGAGAGATAGTAGGTGTGTTCATGTCGGTGTCTAACCATGTATATATATATATATATGTGTGTGTGTGTGTGTGTGCTCACCACAAATCTGCTTGGGGCAGCAAGCCCCCTCCTCCAGGACATCCAGTACGTACTCTCCCTCCCTCTCACACAGCAGAGTGGGACTAATGCTACAGTCAGGTTCTACTGCTACCACAGAACCGTTCTCCAGGCAGCGGAACAGACAGCAGCTACGCAATGACCCGTTCCACACCTCCCCAGGGGCCCGTGGAGACCCCTCGTTATCAGTACACACTACACACATAGACACAGACACACACGTTAACAGTACACACTAAACAACAGAACCTGAACTACACAGTCATACAGAGCACCTGCTCACAGCATTGACATACTAGAGCTGACATGTAACTGACATAGAGCTGACACAGAGCTGACATACTCACCACACTGCTCCTCTGTGACGCAGTAAGAGGAGTCTGCTCGGTGCAGGATGGTTCCAGAGCGACACACACACTCCTCTCGGATGTGGGAGCAGGTGGTCTCCTCATAGAACTCTCTGTTCTGACAGGTCCGGGTGGTACAGGTCGACACACACGCCTGGTACTCCCTACCTGGGGGACACCTCAATGCTACACATGCACACACACGCAGACGCATGCGCACACACACGTAGACGCATGCGCACACACACACCGCAAGAACACACACTGGTGTCATCACCAGCTAATGCAAACCTGATGTGTCTGTGTATTGGTGTGTATGTGTGTGTATACGAGGTCCTTACGGCAGAAGTTGTGTCGTCTCCAGTTGATGCAGACTTGGTAAGTGTAGCAGACAGCTACGTAGGCTGCCAGGAAGTCACACTGGTGGGCCTTATAGTGGAGGTCGCCTGCCCACATCACATCACAGAACTGTTCTGGAGACACCTTGCTGTGGCAGGGAGTGAAGGGTCTCTGTCTGAGCATGGAGAGACAGGTAGAGCAGTCTCCAGTGGTACAGTTGTCTCCGATGCGTCGTGTGTGTTCCGTGTCCTCTGAGGTGTGGACCCTCCAGGCCTGCAGGAACAGACCCAGGTCTGCCAGCTCCCTCACCACCGTACCGTTAGGCAGCTTCAGGTCATCCGCCGGGTTCCCGTCACAACACCCTGGGAGACACACCAGCAGGCACATGCACAGCTGAAGTTTAGAGAGGAGTAGAAGGTCACGCCTGCTCCCCAGCATTACACACACCTGCTACTCCCCATCATTACGCACACCTGCTACTCCCCATCATTACGCACACCTGCTCCCCATCAGTACGCACACCTGCTCCCCATCATTACGCACACCTGGACCTCATTATCACCTTTATTTCTCTCCCTTTATTTAGCACTCTGTAGCCTAAGTCATCAAGGCAGCATTGTTTCCATTCACGTTCTGTAAGCATCTCATGTTTTGTTTCTATGCATTCTTTATTATTTTATCGCCTTTTATGCTCGCTTCGAGGCAAGCAACACGGAAGCATGCATGAGAGAACCAGCAGAGATATAGGGGGAGCAGATCCGGGTGCCTTGTCTGCTCCCACCATATCTCCTTTCTTCATACAAATGACGGAGATTTGGGCCTAAGTCATCAGGCAGCATTGTTTCCATTCACGTTCTGTACGCATCTCATGTTTTGTTTCTCTGCATTCTTTATTATTAAACTCACCTTCTGCACCTGCGTCCTGACTCCCGGCGTATTAGTGACAGTGCTCAACTAAAGTGAGACAACGTCCAAACCCAAAATTTGTAAGAGCATTGACAAGAAATAGGCCCTACTCTCGCTCACAATTTTAAAACCTTATTTATACAACTATTAAGGACGCACGCATACACTGAACTAGGCCAAAAATAAGGTATGGTCAGGTATGAGAGAAACTTTCCTTCTTCCAGATTCATTAAATCATGCTCGTGGACTTCATATACATGATCTGACAGTGAAGGATGAACATGTCAGAGTAAATGCCAAATCTAGCTAATTTCATGGCTGTCTTACCACAGAGGCCTCTAGTAGGAGCAGATGTGTTGGAGGGGGCGGTGTATTGCAGCACCATGATGCCAGTGCTGTGGTACCACTGTATGTTGACTCCTTCAGGAGTGGTGATCAGGTACATACTGCCTGTGTCCTCTACTGACAGAGCCTGGCGGGAGAAAGGCAGCCGCGCCTTGATGTGGTTCACTGACACCTGGACATACACACACACACACACACACACACAGAGAGGTAGCATGAGTAGTGTTGTACAGTGTGGTAAAAGTCGGATGCGGTCAGTGATGGTCACCTTGCGGTCTAGGCGGTTGATGATAATCCTGTAGGACGGAGTGGTGATGTTCAACTTCTTAAAACACAAACCTGACGTCCCACCACTAGGGCTCTGAGAGAGGGAGAGAGGCCCTGGTCAGAATGAACACCATCATCACATACATGATGATTAGATGTTAAAGGGAAACTTACCGGTCGTCTGATGGAGTTGACGCTCTAAAAAAGAATCAAGACAAAGCCAACAGATCAGTCAGGAGCTTATAGCATCCCATAACAGTTTATAATACATCTATAATAACGTAAAGTACTATAACACTACAACAACTACAGCAGCATATAACACCTAACAGTCTGTGTACCTGGCTGGTAGGGCATTTATCCACTGTTCCTATGATGTTCTCTCTGGGCAGGTAGACCAGGATGTAGGAGCCATTATCATACAGCGCCACGTTGTTACCGTCAAACGTTATCACACGCAGGTCTGACATCACCGAGCAGCGACCTAACACACACACACACACAAACACAACGCGGATAGGCAAATACACACAAACACGTTATGTAAAGTGTGTTTGTGTATGCACAGTAGTGTGTGTTCTTACAGGGGCACTGCCAGAGTGGGCAGCAGGGGTCGGTGTTGGTGAGGACAGCCATGCCCAGCAGAGAGCAGCGAGGAGGAGTGGTGTTGTACCGACAGTGGAGGGAGGAGTTATGGAGGAGCAGCTCCCCATTAAAACAGATCAGCTCTGTACACTCATCTACACGGTAGGAGTACGGGGGCTGGAGAGAACAGATAGAAAGACAGAGAGAGATCAAGGAATTCAGCTACTGGCAGAGGGAGTTCTCCAAGGCTGCATGCTCGGCCCTCTTATCTTCTCCATACGCACTGGCTCTCACTGATTGGCTCTTACTGTGCATGGGGCGGTGGGCAGGAGGAAGGGGGGCAGCACTGTTGGCATGCTGACTGCCTCAGGTGTAGGAGAGAAGTCTGTGCTGGTGGATGTTTCCGTGGTTATGAACTCTGTCGTCTCTGGGGGTGATGTCGACATGGTAACAGAGGAGGTGTCATATACAACTGGAAATACAGAGATGGTCTCTGTGGGCGTAGGAACAGGATGATGTGTTTGTGTGGTGGTTGGGGTGTGGGTGTGGATGGAGGGGGAGAGAGGAGGAGGGGGAGAGGAGGTGAGGAAGGAGGTAGTGGCTGGGGGAGAGATAGAAGACTGGGTGGAAGGCTGGGGAGGGGTAGCAGAAGGGGGAGGAGGTGGAGTGGTGGAGTCAGTCACTGCCAGGCTGGGGGGAGTAGGGGAGGCTACTGTAGTGACCTCTGAAGGGGTCAGGGTCGTGACCCCAGTGGTGCTACTAGTAGTGGTGGGTGAGGAAGAGGGGGAGACAGAGGGAAAGACTGCAGGTGAAGTGGTGTGCTCGGTCACAGTGGGGGTGGAGGGTGAGGGCAGGGAAGGGAGAGGAGGAGAGGGGGAGCGAGCAGGGGTGAGTGTGTGGGTGAAACGCTCAGTCAATGGGGCTGTACTGGGAGTAGTGGGGGCTCTAGTGGCAGTAACAGTTGTAGAGGCAGCACTGGTTGTAGTTCTGCTACTAGTAGTAGTGGTCCTAGTAGTGGTTCTAGATGTAGTAGTAGCAGTACTAGTAGGCCTAACAGTAGTAGTAGTAGTGGGGGCTGTAGTGGTAGTAGTGGGGGCTGTAGTGGTAATAGTGGGGGCTGTAGTGATAGTAGTAGTAGCTGTAGTGGTAGTAGTGGGTGCTGTAGTGGTAGTAATGGGGGCTGTAGTGGTAGTAGTGGGGGCTGTAGTGGTAGTAGTGGCAGTAGTGGGGGCTGTAGTGGTAGTAGTAGGGGCTGTAGTGGTAGTAGTGGGAGCTGTAGTGGTAGTAGTGGGGGCTGTAGTGGTAGTAGTGGGGGCTGTAGTGGTAGTAGTGGGGGCTGTAGTGGTAGTACTAGGGGCTGTAGTGGTAGTAGTGGGGGTTGTAGTGGTAGTAGTGGGGGCTGTAGTGGTAGTAGTGGGGCTGTAGCGGTAGTACTGAGGGCTGTAGTGATAGTAGTAGTAGCTGTAGTGGTAGTAGTGAGGGCTGTAGTGATAGTAGTAGTAGCTGTAGTGGTAGTAGTGGGGGCTGTAGTGGTAGTAGTGGGGGCTGTTGTGGTAGTAGTTGGGGTGGTGGTTGTTTGGTTTACGAAGGCATAGGGTGTAGGAGTGGGAGGAAGGGACACACCTGAGGACAGACACACAGACATAAATTACTTTAACACCGATTTACCGATTTAACAGATCCTCGTGTGACACACACTCTACTCACAGTCCTCTGTGTAGACACATCTCCTGGTGACCTCATCAAGAACCATGTTTTTGGGGCAGCGAGGGAAACAGCCCTCTACCCTGCCAGACACACATAGACAAATGTTCAAAACCTGTATTAAACATTCTCTTACAGTGTAATACGATGTTGTAAGCGTGTTTCTAAGTGTGCATTTGTAAGCGTTTGCAAGGTGTGTCTTACGGGGGCAGGAAGTGGCAGCGTGTTGCGGCGAGGTCGCTGCATGTACGAACACAAGGACTGGCACATGCATGGTAGCGCCACTCACACATCATACGGAATGGGATCACAAAACTGCTCTCTGGAATACACACACACACCGTCAACATACACACAATAAACACAGGAAAATAAACTGTGTGTGTGTTCGTACCGCTAGCTTCTGTTTACCATAGAGAGCGTTTGAATCTATCTGTTCTCTTCTACCTTTTCCAGCTGGAAAAGTACCAGGATGTTGTCTCTGGTTTTGAAACTGAATTTAGAGAACTGAATTTGAAAACTGATTCTGAATGCATCTGAGAAGTTGAATATACACTATATAGACAAAAGTATGTGGACACCTCTTCAAATTAGTGGATTTAGCTGTTTTAGCCAAACCCGTTGCTGACAGGTGTATAAAATCGAGCACATAGCCATGCAATCTCCATTTACAAACATTGGCAGTAGAATGGTCTTACTGAAGAGCTCAGTGACTTTCAACGTAGCACTGTCATAGGATGCCACCTTTCCAACAAGTTAGTTAGTCACATTTTTGCTCTGCTAGAGCTGCCCCGGTCAACTGTAAGTGCTGTTATTGTGAAGTGGAAACGTCTATGAGCAACAAGTGGTAGGCCACCCAAGCTCACAAAACGGGACCGCTGAGTGCTGAAGTGCGTAGCGCATAAAAATTGTCTGTGCAACACTCACTACCGAGTTCCAAACTGCTTCTGGATGCAACGTCAGCACAAGAACTGCTCATCGGAAGCTGGCGACCGTGTCTGCGTCCATGAGTTTCCATGGCCGAGCAGCCGCACACAAGATCACCATGCAGAATACAAAGCGTCAGCTGGAGTGGTGTAAAGCTCACCTCCATTGGACTCAGGAGCAGTACAAACGCATTCTCACATGAATCACACTTCATCATCTGGCAGTCCGACGGGCGAATCTGGGTTTGGTGGATGCCAGGAAAACACTACCTGTCCCAATGCATAGTGTCAACTGTAAGATTTGGTGGAAGAGGAATAATGGTCTGTGGCTGTTGTTCATGGTTCGGGCTAGGCCCCTTAGTTCCAGTGAAGGGAAATCTTAATGCTACAGCTTACAATGATATTCTAGACGATTCTGTGCTTCCAACTTTGTAGCAACATTTTGGGGGAGGCCCTTTCCTGTTTCAGCACAACAATGCCCCCCGTGCACAAAGTGAGGTCCATACAGAAATGGTTTATCTAGATCAGTGTGGAAGAACTTGACTGGCCTTCACAGAGCCCTAACCTCAACCACATCGAACATCTTTGGGATGAATTGGAACACCGACTGCGAGCCAGGCCTAATTGTCAAACATCAGTGTCTGACCTCACTGATGTGGCTGAATGGAAGCAAGGCCCCGTAGCAATGTTCCAACATCTAGTAGAAAGCCTTCCCAGAAGAGTGAAGGCTGTTATAGCAGCAAAGGGGGGCCCAACTCCATATTAACGCCCATGATTTTGGAATGTTTGACGAGCAGCTGTCCACATACTTTTGGTCATGTAGTGTATGAAACTTTGGTAAACTTGAAATGAACTCCCGAGTGGCGCAGTGGTCTCAGGCACTGCATCGCAGTGCTAGCTGTGCCACTAGAGATCCTGGTTCGAGTCCAGGCTCTGTCGCAGCCAGCCATGACCGGGAGACCCATGGGGCGGCGCACAATTGGCCCAGCGTCGTCCGGGTTAAGGGAGGGTTTGGCCGGCAGGGATGTTCTAGTCCCATCGCGCTCTAGCGACTC
Organism: Oncorhynchus tshawytscha; assembly: GCF_018296145.1. Classification (NCBI taxonomy): domain Eukaryota; kingdom Metazoa; phylum Chordata; class Actinopteri; order Salmoniformes; family Salmonidae; genus Oncorhynchus; species Oncorhynchus tshawytscha. The sequence goes on along the minus strand of NC_056447.1, from coordinate 31,295,747 downwards.
CTGTGGTGGGACGGGCGCAATGCACGCAGACACGGTCGCCAGATGTACGGTGTTTCCTCCAACACATTGGTGTGGATGGCTTCCAGGTTAAGTGGATATTGTGTCAAGAAGCAGTTCGGCTTGGCTGGATTGTGTTTCGGAGGACGTACGGCTCTCGACCTTTGCCTCCCGAGTCCGTACGGGAGTTGCAGCGATGAGACAAGACTGTAACTACCAATTGGATACCACGAAAAAGGAGTAAAAGTTCTAAAAAAATGAAAATATATAGTTTGTAAACTTGATACACAGACAATAATTGCCATAACAACCATAAAAAAATGAAATATTCAATTAAATTTACATTTTAAAATTGAACGCAATATTCATTCAATTCTGTTTCAAATCATGAAATACTAGTTCAACTTATGAATTCAATGATTTCAATTTGTGCATTATAAATGCAAAAATATTACATTCAAATGCAATAGCCTAATACATATTCAAATTATGGAATTCAAATACAATTTCTGTTGACACTGACATCGCGCCATATGTGTGTGTATTATGACTTTGTATTTCTGTCTAACCCTCCAGGGTAAAGGAGCTGCTGGTCTTGAAGTTGTCTGAGTTGTCGTATCTCTGAGCACGTGCAGACGTGCGTGTCAGAGTCAGGAACACTCCCGGCTGACCAATCAGCTCTAAGGAGGTGTGGCCAGGTAGGAACAGCCCCTGGTGCTGTAGGAAGGAAGCCCTGCGGCTAAACTTCTCCCCTCTTGTCCACTGCTCCAACCGCAGCCCAGCGCGGTCCGAAACAACCAGGAAGTAGTTAGGACGCTCCGCTGACTCCAGAGAGATCACCGGGAGACCTGTAATACAGAGTTTAACATATGGGTGAAGCTCACAAGAGATGTATTTGTGTGTGTGTGTGTGTGTGTGTGTGTGTGTGTGAGAGAGAGAGAGAGAGAGAGAGACTCACGTGATGTGCGGTCCTTCTGTAGTCCTGCTGTGATCATGAAGTTAAAGAGTAGTCCAGGGGGAGGCAGCCCACCTACGAACTCCCTAACTAGAGGAAAGACTGACCCACTGGTTCTGTTCACACCGAAGACTGTAGCATTAAACACAGCACTGGCTACTGAGAATGGACCTTCACCTAACTCTACAGAGACACAGAGTGAATATATTAGGATATTTAGTGCGTATACCTGTGTGTTTGTATTTTTGTGTGAGCTGAAAAGTGTTCCTTTATGATACATTTTTGGTTAGGTTCAAACATACCTTGGTTGTAGTATTCACAGTCATAGGCTGGAAGAGAAGAACAGAACAAACATTTAGAGACATACAAATCCACATAAGTATCCTAACATACGGTGCCTAAGTAGCAAAGTAACCCTTAATGTTTAGATCAGGCTGGGAGAGAGATCGTGGTATTGTGTAAGAGTGTATGTGTGAATATCTGGGGTCATTTGATGACAGATAGAAAGAATGGTGGATGAGATATGGAGCAGTGGTGGGACTTTATAGTTCTGTGTAGTGGTGTGTGTGTATGTGTGTTGGTGTGTGTATGTGTGTTGGTGTGTGTGTGTATGTGTGTATATAGGAGCATTGAGTGACCCAGCACCTATGCTGACATAGAAAGCAGAAGGAATTGGGTCTGAGGAACAGATCCACACGGTGTGTGTGTGTACTCACGACAGACAGAGGGGTTTCTCCATACCACAGTAACACCGTGTTGACAGCAGGTGTGTGCATAGGCAGCGATGGACGTACACAGACACTCACAGTCTCCGCCCCGATTACAGTTACAAGTGTCTGTCAAGCAGTTCATATAGAACCATGAGACATCCACCTGCACACACACACACACACGCACACACACACACACACACACACACACACACACACACAGGTTACATGTCTACCTGGGGGGGGTTAGTGAGGGTTTAGTGGGGAAGACAGGGAGTCTGGGTTAGATGTGAGTAAGGGTGTGTGAATAATGTAGATAGGAATGAGTGACGTGTGTGTGTGTGTGTGTGTGTGTGTGTGTGTGTGTGTGTGTTCTAGGGGTGAATAGTTATCATTAATTCAGAGTGGGTCTGAGTGATGGTACATCAGAACAATGAGATGTGGGTTGAACTCTGGAACACAGGTTTCAGATTAGACATTAGAGACAACTGAGCTTTATAATACAATGTGTATGGAGGGGTGTGTGTATGTGTGTGTGTGCGTTCTTTGTCACAACAATAAACAGTCAGTATCTGGATACTATGTGTGAAATTCTTGATAATGTATGTGATATCAACAGAGACATATATTTTCTGGGTGATTTAAATATTGACTAGCTATCATTAAGATGCCCACTCAGGAAAAAAGTTCAAACTGTAACCAGTGCCTGAGTCAACCTACCAGGGTAGTTACAAACAGCACAGGAATTAAATCATCAACATGTATTGATCACATTTTTACTAACGCTGCAGATATTTGCTTTGAAGCAGTATCCAAATCCATAGGATGTAGTGATCACAATATAATAGCCATATCTAGGAAAACCAAACCTCCAAAGGTTGGGCCTAATATAGTGTATAAGAGGTCATACAAGAAGTGTCGTAGTGATTCATATGTTGATGATGTAAAGAATATTTGCTGCTCTGTGGTGTGTAATGAGGAGCAACCAGATGCTGCACTTGACGCATTTTGTCACGCCCTGGCCTTAGTATTCTGTGTTTTCGTTATTATTTTGGCTAGGCCAGGGTGTGACATGGGGATTTACGTGGTTTGTTTTGTCTGGGGTTGTTTGTAGTTATGGGATTGCGGTTAGAGTAGTACTCTAGGTAAGTCTATGATTGCGTAGAGTGGTTCTCAATCAGAGGCAGGTGTTTATCTTTGTCTCTGATTGGGAACCATATTTAGGCAGCCATATGCTTTAGGTCTCTTGTGGGTGATTGTTCCTGTCTTTGTGGTTGTGGCACCAAATAGGACTGTTTTGGTTTTTTCACGTTTCTTTAAACAAGCCTTAGAAAGTTGGTTGCAATTTCAGTTTAATCCACCTGAAAAGACAGAACAAATAATACATCAAATATTGTGGTTAAACTCAAATATACTAATTGATTAAAAAAAACATATTTTTCGAAGAAATTTTTAAAAAAGGTATAATTTTACTGAATGATATCATAAATAGGACTGGTGGAGTTATGTCACACATGCAGCTAACACAGACATATGGAAATGTCTGCTCTACCCAAAATTACAAAAATTGAAGAGGCAAGTAGAAGGGGGAAAAAGTAAGGAACTTGTATGTCGGCCCTGTATTAAAGAACATAAATGGTGAAAGAAAAGTGTGATAAATAAACCAATTTATATACCAATTTCATTTAAGGACCAAAAAACTGACAGCTGTGCCATATAAATTGCAAAATAGTTGGGGAGAGATTTTCGATGTACCCATTCCTTGGCACATGGTTTATGAATTGATACGCAAAACTTCACATTTTTCAATTTAAATTACTATACAAAATTCTGGCAACCAATAGAATGTTATATATTTGGGGGATACAATCTTTTTCAGCTCTGCAGATTTTTCTGTGAGGAGGCAGTGTCATTAGATAATTTATTTTGATATTGTACTTCCGGCGCCGACAGAGATGGCCGCCTCGCTTCGCGTTCCTAGGAAACTATGCAGTTTTTTGTTTTTTTACGTGTTATTTCTTACACTAGTACCCCAGGTCATCTTAGGTTTCATTACATACAGTCGAGAAGAACTACTGAATATAAGATCAGCGTCAACTCACCATCAGTACGACCAAGAATATGTTTTTTCGCGACGCGGATCCTGTGTTCTGCCTTACAACCAGGACAACGGAGTGGATTCCATGCAGCGACCCAAAAAAACGACACAGAAAAAGAGGGAAGCGAAGCGGTCTTCTGGTCAGACTCCGGAGACGGGCACACCGTGCACCACTCCCTAGCATTCTTCTTGCCAATGTCCAGTCTCTTGACAACAAGGTTGATGAAATCCGAGCAAGGGTAGCATTCCAGAGGGACATCAGAGACTGTAACGTTCTCTGCTTCACGGAAACATGGCTCACTGGAGAGACGCTATCCGAAGCGGTGCAGCCAGCGGGTTTCTCCACGCATCGCGCCGACAGAAACAAACATCTTTCTGGTAAGAAGAGGGGCGGGGGCGTATGCCTTATGGCCAACGTGACATGGTGTGATGAAAGAAACATACAGGAACTCAAATCCTTCTGTTCACCTGATTTAGAATTCCTCACAATCAAATGTAGACCGCATTATCTACCAAGAGAATTCTCTTCGATTATAATCACAGCCGTATATATCCCCCCCAAGCAGACACATCGATGGCTCTGAACGAACTTTATTTAACTCTCTGCAAACTGGAAACAATTTATCCGGAGGCTGCATTCATTGTAGCTGGGGATTTTAACAAGGCTAATCTGAAAACAAGACTCCCTAAATTTTATCAGCATATCGATTGCGCAACCAGGGGTGGAAAGACCCTGGATCATTGTTACTCTAACTTCCGCGACGCATATAAGGCCCTGCCCCGCCCCCCTTTCGGAAAAGCTGACCACGACTCCATTTTGTTGATCCCTGCCTACAGACAGAAACTAAAACAAGAGGCTCCCACGCTGAGGTCTGTCCAACGCTGGTCCGACCAAGCTGACTCCACACTCCAAGACTGCTTCCATCACGTGGACTGGGAGATGTTTCGTATTGCGTCAGACAACAACATTGATGAATACGCTGATTCGGTGTGCGAGTTCATTAGAACGTGCGTTGAAGATGTCGTTCCCATAGCAACGATTAAAACATTCCGTAACCAGAAACCGTGGATTGATGGCAGCATTCGTGTGAAACTGAAAGCGCGAACCACTGCTTTTAATCAGGGCAAGGTGTCTGGTAACATGACTGAATACAAACAGTGCAGCTATTCCCTCCGCAAGGCTATCAAACAAGCTAAGCGCCAGTACAGAGACAAAGTAGAATCTCAATTCAACGGCTCAGACACAAGAGGCATGTGGCAGGGTCTACAGTCAATCACGGACTACAGGAAGAAATCCAGCCCAGTCACGGACCAGGATGTCTTGCTCCCAGGCAGACTAAATAACTTTTTTGCCCGCTTTGAGGACAATACAGTGCCACTGACACGGCCTGCAACGAAAACATGCGGTCTCTCCTTCACTGCAGCCGAGGTGAGTAAGACATTTAAACGTGTTAACCCTCGCAAGGCTGCAGGCCCAGACGGCATCCCCAGCCGCGCCCTCAGAGCATGCGCAGACCAGCTGGCCGGTGTGTTTACGGACATATTCAATCAATCCCTATACCAGTCTGCTGTTCCCACATGCTTCAAGAGGGCCACCATTGTTCCTGTTCCCAAGAAAGCTAAGGTAACTGAGCTAAACGACTACCGCCCGTAGCACTCACATCCGTCATCATGAAGTGCTTTGAGAGACTAGTCAAGGACCATATCATCTCCACCCTACCTGACACCCTAGACCCACTCCAATTTGCTTACCGCCCAAATAGGTCCACAGACGATGCAATCTCAACCACACTGCACACTGCCCTAACCCATCTGGACAAGAGGAATACCTATGTGAGAATGCTGTTCATCGACTATAGCTCGGCATTCAACACCATAGTACCCTCCAAGCTCGTCATCAAGCTCGAGACCCTGGGTCTCGACCCCGCCCTGTGCAACTGGGTACTGGACTTCCTGACGGGCCGCCCCAGGTGGTGAGGGTAGGCAACAACATCTCCTCCCCGCTGATCCTCAACACTGGGGCCCCACAAGGGTGCATTCTGAGCCCTCTCCTGTACTCCCTGTTCACCCACGACTGCGTGGCCATGCACGCCTCCAACTCAATCATCAAGTTTGCGGACGACACAACAGTGGTAGGCTTGATTACCAACAACGACGAGACGGCCTACAGGGAGGAGGTGAGGGCCCTCGGAGTGTGGTGTCAGGAAAATAACCTCACACTCAACGTCAACAAAACTAAGGAGATGATTGTGGACTTCAGGGAACAGCAGAGGGAACACCCCCATCCACATCGATGGAACAGTAGTGGAGAGGGTAGCAAGTTTTAAGTTCCTCGGCATACACATCACAGACAAACTGAATTGGTCCACTCACACAGACAGCATCGTGAAGAAGGCGCAGCAGCGCCTCTTCAACCTCAGGAGGCTGAAGAAATTCGGCTTGTCACCAAAAGCACTCACAAACTTCTACAGATGCACAATCGAGAGCATCCTGGCGGGCTGTATCACCGCCTGGTATGGCAACTGCACTGCCCTCAACCGTAAGGCTCTCCAGAGGGTAGTGAGGTCTGCACAACGCATCACCGGGGGCAAACTACCTGCCCTCCAGGACACCTACACCACCCGATGCTACAGGAAGGCCATAAAGATCATCAAGGACATCAACCACCCGAGCCACTGCCTGTTCACCCCGCTGTCATCCAGAAGGCGAGGTCAGTACAGGTGCATCAAAGCTGGGACCGAGAGACTGAAAAACAGCTTCTATCTCAAGGCCATCAGACTGTTAAACAGCCACCACTAACATTGAGTGGCTGCTGCCAACTCACTGTCAATGACACTGACTCAACTCCAGCCACTTTAATAATGGGAATTGATGGGAAATTATGTAAATATATCACTAGCCACTTTAAACAATGCTACCTTATATAATGTTACTTACCCTACATTATTCATCTCATATGCATACGTATATACTGTACTCTATATCATCGACTGCATCCTTATGTAATACATGTATCACTAGCCACTTTAACTATGCCACTTGGTTTACATACTCATCTCATATGTATATACTGTACTCGATATCATCTACTGTATCTTGCCTATGCTGCTCTGTACCATCACTCATTCATATATCCTTATGTATATATTCTTTATCCCCTTACACTGTGTATAAGACAGTCGTTTTTTGGAATTGTTAGTTAGATTACTTGTTCGTTATTACTGCATTGTCGGAACTAGAAGCACAAGCATTTCGCTACACTCGCATTAACATCTGCTAACCATGTGTATGTGACAAATAAAATTTGATTTGATTTGATTTGGAGTTTTTGGTCACAGCTCCAGGAATGTCTGAAGAATTGCAACATTTGCCTAGAACTAACGCTGCAGATAGCAATACTGGGTGATTTAAAAAGCCATAGTCAATCAATCAATAATATAATAATTATTTTAGCAAAAAAATATATTTTTAATTTACAATCTGTAGAAGCTATGAGAATAGAAAGGTTCAGTACTTTTGTCAAGCATCACAGCACAGTTGAACATATATGGCAAATAGAAATCCAAAATGGATGGTGTTGAGAGATAGATGGGAGGGGTTGAATGGAGCTGAAGGGTGGGACTAATAACAAGATAACCAATGTAAAACATACAGGTCTGTAAAATGTATATAGGTTCAGGAATTTTGTGAACTAGCAGTTACAAATAGAAATCAAACTGGATGGACATCAGAAATAGAGGATGGAATAAAAACAAACAAAATATTACTATTGTAAAATAGATTGTGTCTGTAAAATGTGTATAAGATGCATAAACTGAAGGTAGAAGCCTAAGTGTTATTGTTTATTAGTTTACTCCAATTGGGGGAAGGATGGTAGGGTTTGCGGGAAATAATAAAGGTATATTCTACTAAAAAAAATGGTGTATGTCTAGGTTATATAGGTATGTCTGTATATGTATGCATATGTGTATGTGTACGTATATATATATATATATTGACCCCAAAAATAGGGGGGATTGGAAATTATGCAGACAATCACATTAATGGAAGAAAAAATCTTTCTGCAATATTAAGCTGATCCACCCCTAAAGAAAATGACTGTAAAAAATCCCCTTGGATTGATGAGGAATTTAAATATTGTATGGTTGAGAGGGATGAGGCAAAGGGTATGGCAATTAAGTCTGACAGCCCTATTGATTGGCAACCGTACTGAAAATTAATAAATCATGTGAGTAAAATAAATGAAAAGTAACTACACTATGAAACAAAAATAAATGATATAAAGAATAATAGTAAAAAGCTTTGGGGCACCTTAAATGACATTTTGGGGAAAAAAGACAACTTGGCTCCTTCATTTATTGAATCAGATGGCTCATTCATCACAAAGCCCACTGATATTGCAAACTACTTGAATGACTTTTTCATTGGCACGATAAGCAAACTTAGGGATGACATGCCAGCAACAAACGCTGACACTACACATCCAAGTATATCTGACCAAATTATGAAAGACAAGAATTGTACTTTTGAATTCTGTAAAGTCAGTGGGGAAGATGTGAAAAAAATATTGTTGTCTATCAACAATGACAATCCACCAGTGTCTGACAATCTAGATGGAAAATAACTGAGGATAATAGCAGATGATATTGCCACTCCTATTTGCCACATCTTCAATTTAAGCCTACTAGAGAGCGTGTGCCCTCAGGCCTGCAGGGAAGCTAAAGTCATTCCGCTACCAAAGAATAGCAAAGCCCCCTTTACTGGCTCAAACAGCTGACCAATCAGCCTGTCACCAACCCTTAGTAAACTTCTGGAAAAAATTGTGTTTGACCAGATACAATGCTATTTTACAGTAAACAAATTGACAACAGAAATTTAGCATGCTTATAGGGAAGGACACTCAACAAGCACAGCACTTACACAAATGACTGATGATTGGCTGAGAGAAATTGATGATAAAATGATTGTGGGGTCTGTCTTGTTAGACTTCAGTGCAGCTTTTGACATTATCGATTATAGTCTGCGGCTGGAAAAACGTGTGTTATGGCTTTACACCCCCTGCTATAATGTGGATAAAGAGTTACTTGTCTAACAGAACATAGAGGGTGTTCTTTAATGGGAGCCTATCAAATATAATCCAGTTAGAATCGGGAATTCCCCAGGGTAGCTGTTTCGGCACCTTGCTTTTTAAAATATTTACTGACTTTGAGCAAAGCCAGATGACTCTACACTATACATGTCAGCTACTACAGCGACTGAAATGACTGCCACACTCATCAAAGAGCGGCAGTTAGTTTCAGAGTGGGTGGCAAGGAATAAGTTTGCCCTAAATATTTCTAAAACTAAAAGCATTGTATTTGGAACAAAACACTCACTGAACCCTAAACCTCAATGAAATCTTGTAATAAATAATGTGGAAATTGAGAAAGTTGAGATGACTAAACTGCTTGGAGTAACACTAGATTGTAAACTGTCATGGTCAAAACATATTGATGCAGTAGTAGCTAAGACGGGGAGAAGTCTGTCAAAAATAAAGCGATGCTCCGCCTTCTTAACAACACTATCAACAAGGCAGGTCCTACAGACCCTAGTTTTGTTGCACCTTGACTACTGTTCAGTCATGTGTTCAGGTGGCACAAAAAGGACTTGCAATTGGCTTAGAACAGGGCAGCACGGCTGGCCGTTGGATGTAGACAGAGAGTTAAAATGAATAATTTGCATTTTAATCTCTCCTGACTGAAAGTGGAGGAGAGATTGACTTCATCACTACTTTTATTTATGAGAGGTATTGACAAGTTGAATCCACCGAGCTGTCTGTCTAAACTACTGGCACACAGCACGGACACCCATGTATACCCCACAAGACATGCCACAAGAGGTCTCTTCACAGTCCCCAAGTCCAGAACAGACTATGGGAGGCACACAGTACTACATAGAGCCATGACTACATGGAACTCTATTCCACATCAAGTAACTGACGCAAGCAGTAAAATTAGATTTAAAAATCAGATTAAAAGAACACCTTATGGAACAGTGGGGACTGTGAAGGAACACAAACATTGGCACAGACACATACACACATACACGCACACACACACACACACACACACACACACACACACACACACACACACACACACACACACACACACACACACACACACACACACACACACACACACACACACACACACACACACACAGGATAACATACGCACTATACATACACATGGATGTAGCACTGTAGATATATGGTAGTGGTGCCTGAGGGTACACAGTGTGTTGTGAAATCTGTGAATGTATTGTAATGTTTTAAAATGGTATAAACTGCCTTAATTTTGCTGGACCCCGGGAGGAGCAGCTGCTGCACTGGCAGCAGCTAATGGGAATCCTTAATAAATACAAATACAAATAGGAATAAACCCACCGCCACCATGGGGCACTCTGTTCAGAACGTTGACATTAACAGACTGCTCACCCACACAATGCCATACACACGGTCTGCGTTTGTGAGGCCGGTTGGACGTGCTGCCAAATTCTCTGAAACAACGTTGGAGGCGGCTTATGAAAGAGAAATGAACATTCAATTATCTGCAAACAGCTTTGGTGGACATTCCTGCAGTCAGCATGCCAATTGCACACTCCCTAAAAACTTTAGACATCTGTGGCATTGTGTTGTGTGACAAAACGGCACATTTTAGAGTGGCCTTTTATTGTCCCCAGCACAAGGTGCACCTGTGTAATGATCATGCTGTTTAATCAGCTTCTTGATTTGCCGCACCTGTCAGGTGGATGGATTATCTTGAAATGCTCACTAACAGGGATGTAAACAAATTTGTGCACAACATTAGAGAGAAATAAGCTTTTTGAGCATATGGAACATTTCTGGGATCTTTTATTTCAGCTCATGAAACATGGGACCAACACTTTACATGTTGTGTTTATATTTTTGTTCAGTGTACATTTACACACTATGAGGTTGGAATAATACTGTGAAATTTAGAAAATGGTGATAATGCCCTTTTAGTGTAAGAGCCAATAACAGCTAGTTTTCAGTTTCCCCCTCCCCACTCAGATCACTACCAGAGAAAATACTTGCTTGAGAAATTGCTCTTGCTAACAAGCAATTTTTTGTTTCTTTTTGACCATTTTAATTGAAAACCCAGAAATGAAATGAAATTGTTACCCAGAAATAATTTTATATTGAGATAAAAACAGCTGCATTGGGCCTTTAAGAGATCCTGGGGAGAACATTGCTTAAGCAAGACAACCTTCGTGTTGGGTCATTCTGAAGTCAGTCAAACCTACACCACCATCTGTTGGCCACTCAGAAAATAACACAATATAACCTCAACAACCCACCACCAGGGGCCTCCCGAGTGGCACAGCGATCTAAGGCACTGCAACACTTGAGCCGTCACTACGGCCCAGGGTTTGATCCCAGGCTGAGACACAGCCGGCCGTGACCGGGAGACCCATGAGGCGGCGCACAATTGGCCCAGCGTCGTCCGGGTTAGGGGAGGGTTTGGCCGACCGGGATGTCCTTTCATGTCCCATCATGCTCTAGCTACTCCTTGTGGCGGGCCGGACGCCTGCAAGCTGACTCCGGTCGGCAGTTATACAGTGTTTCCTCTTACAAATTGGTGCGACTGGCTTCCGGGTTAAGCGAGCAGTGTGTCAAGAAGCAGTGCTGCTTGTCAGGGTTGTTTTTCAGATGACACATGGCTCTCGACCTTCGCCTCTCCTGAATCCATACAGGAGTTGCAGCGAAGGGACAAGACTGTAAGTACCAATTGAATATCACGAAATTGGGGAGAAAAAAGCTTTAAAAGTACAAAAAGAAAAAGAAAACAACCCACCACCTAAAGCTGCACACCTTAACCCCCTTGTATGTGTCTCTGGTCGTGGTGTACATCTCCTGAGAGTAGAGCTTATTTACTGAGATCAGATAAGAATCGTTCCCATATCCCCCTTTCCTGTGTGTGTGTGTGTGTGTGTGTGTGTGTGTGTAGTGTGTGTGTACACTCACCACATTGTGACAGGGAGTAAAGACATCACTGTAGAGTAGAGCACACTCTCTCTTGGCGTACGGCTGTCTACCCAGGTCTCCTTCACACGCTCTCTTCACCACATAGTCACTCTCACACTGACACACACACACAGAAACAAAGTTGGTGGGTGCCTGATGTCTCCAAAATCTTACAGGTAGACCCTAGAGAGGCAGGAGACTGGGCTGAGGGGTTGAAGCGAGGGGGCAGGAGGGGGGGGATATACACTGCTCAAAAGTATAGAGGGAACACTTAACACTTAAACAACACAATGTAACTCCAAGTAAATCACACTTCTGTGAAATCAAACTGTCCACTTAGGAAGCAACACTGATTGACAATACATTTCACATGCTGTTGTGCAAATGGAATACACAACAGGTGGAAATTATAGGCAATTGGCAAGACACTCCCAATAAAGGAGTGGTTCTGCAGGTGGTGACCACAGACCACTTCTCAGTTCCCATGCTTCCTGGCTGATGTTTTGGTCACTTTTGAATGCTGGCGGTGCTTTCACTCTAGAACTCTCTACAACCCACACAAGTGGCTCAGGTAGTACAGCTCATCCAGGATGGCACATCAATGCGAGCTGTGGCAAGAAGGTTTGCTGTGTCTGTCAGCGTAGTGTCCAGAGCATGGAGGCGCTACCAGGAGACAAGCCAGTACATCAGGAGACGTGGAGGAGGCCGTAGGAGGGCAACAACCCAGCAGCAGGACCACTACCTCCGCCTTTGTGCAAAGAGGAGCAGGAGGAGCACTGCCAGAGCCCTGCAAAATGACCTCCAGCAGGCCACAAATGTGCATGTGTCTGCTCAAACGGTCAGAAACAGACTCCATGAGGGTGGTATGAGGGCCCGACGTCCACAGGTGGGGGTTGTGCTTACAGCCCAACACGTGCAGGACGTTTGGCATTTGCCAGAGAACACCAAGATTGGCAAATTCGCCACTGGCGCCCTGTGACCTTCACAGATGAAAGCAGGTTCACACTGAGCACGTGACAGACGTGACAGAGTCTGGAGACGCCGTGGAGAACGTTCTGCTGCCTGCAACATCCTCCAGCATGACCGGTTTGGCGCTGGGTCAGTCATGATGTGGGGTGGCATTTCTTTGGGGGGCCGCACAGCCCTCCATGTGCTCGCCAGAGGTAGCCTGACTGCCATTAGGTACCAAGATGAGATCCTCAGACCCCTTGTGAGACCATATGCTGGTGCGGTTGGCCCTGGGTTCCTCCTAATGCAAGACAATGCTAGACCTCATGTGGCTGGAGTGTGTCAGCAGTTCCTGCAAGAGGAAGGCATTGATGCTATGGACTGGCCCGCCCGTTCCCCAGACCTGAATCCAATTGAGCACATCTGGGACATCATGTCTCGCTCCATCCAACAACGCTACGTTGCACCACAGACTGTCCAGGAGTTGGCGGATGCTTTAGTCCAGGTCTGGGAGGAGATCCCTCAGGAGACCATCCACCACCTAATCAGGAGCATGCCCAGGCGTTGTAGGGAGGTCATACAGGCACGTGGAGGCCACACACACTACTGAGCCTCATTTTGACTTGTTTTAAGGACATTACATCAAAGTTGGATCAGCCTGTAGTGTGGTTTTCCACTTTAATTTTGAGTGTGACTCCAAATCCAGACCTCCATGGGTTGATAAATTGGATTTCCATTGATATTTTAGTGTTCCCTTTATTTTTTTGAGCAGTGTATATATATATTTCCACTTCAAATCTAAAGACAAAGAACAGGGAAATATTCTCCAAGTTCCCCCTTTTAGGCAGCCATTACTCTGGGAATAATATTTGATCTTTAGAGACATGGTAAATTGGCTGTGTTCGCAGGTTGGCGTTTATTGCAGTGACTCATGTACTGGAGGCAGCTCTGCAGAGTGGTCAATAGCTGGCACAGCCACAGAGTCACAAAACCTTAGCCTAACCTTAACCCTGACAGCACCACACTGCTAACCCTAATGCCTAAAGGCCTTTGTAGACTGTATGTCAGATTCAGTGGTTTACAATTATAACGTCACACAGTGCAATGTTACCAAATTCAGCAGAACATGTCCCAGCCCCAGCAGAGCATGTCCCAGCCCCAGCAGAGCATGTCCCAGCCCCAGCAGAACATGTCCCAGCAGAGCATGTCCCAGCCCCAGCAGAGCATGTCCCAGGAGAGCATGTCCCAGCCCCAGCAGAGCATGTCCCAGCAGAGCATGTCCCAGCCCCAGCAGAGCATGTCCTAGCAGAGCATGTCCCAGCAGAGCATGTCCCAGCCCCAGCAGAGCATGTCCTAGCAGAGCATGTCCCAGTAGAGCGCATGTCCCAGCCCCAGCAGAGCATGTCCTAGCAGAGCATGTCCCAGCCCCAGCAGAGCTTGTCCCAGCAGAGCATGTCCCAGCCCCAGCAGAGCATGTCCTAGCAGAACATGTCCCAGCCCCAGCAGAGCTTGTCCCAGCAGAGCATGTCCCAGCCCCAGCAGAGCATGTCCCAACAGAGCATGTCCCAGCCCCAGCATAACATGCCCCAGCATAACATGCCCCAGCATAACATGCCCCAGCGCCAGCAGAACATGTCCCAGCCCCAGCAAAACATGACCCAGCCCCAGCAGAGCATGTCCCAGCCCCAGCAGAACATGTCCCAGCCCCAGCAGAACATGTCCCAGCCCCAGCAGAGCATGTCCCAGCCCCAGCAGAGCATGTCCCAGCCCCAGCAGCGCATGTCCCAGCCCCAGCAGAGCATGTCTCAGCCCCAGCAGAGCATATCCCAGCCCCAGCAGAGCATGTCCCAGCCCCAGCAGAGCATGTCCCAGCCCCAGCAGAGCATGTCCCAGTCTCAGCAGAGCATGTCCCAGTCCCAGCAGAGCATGTCCCAGCAGAGCATGTCCCAGCCCCAGCAGAGCATGTCCCAGCCCCAGCAGAGCATGTCCCAGCAGAGCATGTCCCAGTCCCAGCAGAGCATGTCCCAGTCCCAGCAGAGCATGTCCCAGCAGAGCATGTCCCAGTCCCAGCAGAGCATGTCCCAGCAGAGCATGTCCCAGTCCCAGCAGAGCATGTCCCAGCAGAGCATTCCCAAGCCCCAGCAGAACATGTCCCAGCCCCAGCAGAGCATGTCCCAGCCCCAGCAGAGCATGTCCTAGCAGAGCATGTCCCAGTAGAGCGCATGTCCCAGCCCCAGCAGAGCATGTCCTAGCAGAGCATGTCCCAGCCCCAGCAGAGCTTGTCCCAGCAGAGCATGTCCCAGCCCCAGCAGAGCATGTCCTAGCAGAACATGTCCCAGCCCCAGCAGAGCTTATCCCAGCAGAGCATGTCCCAGCCCCAGCAGAACATGTCCCAACAGAGCATGTCCCAGCCCCAGCATAACACACCCCAGCATAACATGCCCCAGCCCCAGCAGAGCATGTCCCAGCCCCAGCAGCGCATGTCCCAGCCCCAGCAGAGCATGTCTCAGCCCCAGCAGAGCATGTCCCAGCCCCAGCAGAGCATGTCCCAGCCCCAGCAGAGCATGTCCCAGCCCCAGCAGAGCATGTCCCAGTCTCAGCAGAGCATGTCCCAGTCCCAGCAGAGCATGTCCCAGCAGAGCATGTCCCAGCCCCAGCAGAGCATGTCCCAGCCCCAGCAGAGCATGTCCCAGCAGAGCATGTCCCAGTCCCAGCAGAGCATGTCCCAGTCCCAGCAGAGCATGTCCCAGCAGAGCATGTCCCAGTCCCAGCAGAGCATGTCCCAGCAGAGCATGTCCCAGTCCCAGCAGAGCATGTCCCAGCAGAGCATTTCCAAGCCCCAGCAGAACATGTCCCAGCCCCAGCAGAGCATGTCCCAGCCCCAGCAGAGCATGTCCTAGCAGAGCATGTCCCAGTAGAGCGCATGTCCCAGCCCCAGCAGAGCATGTCCTAGCAGAGCATGTCCCAGCCCCAGCAGAGCTTGTCCCAGCAGAGCATGTCCCAGCCCCAGCAGAGCATGTCCTAGCAGAACATGTCCCAGCCCCAGCAGAGCTTATCCCAGCAGAGCATGTCCCAGCCCCAGCAGAACATGTCCCAACAGAGCATGTCCCAGCCCCAGCATAACACACCCCAGCATAACATGCCCCAGCGCCAGCAGAACATGTCCCAGCCCCAGCAAAACATGACCCAGCCCCAGCAGAGCATGCCCCAGCCCCAGCAGAACATGTCCCAGCCCCAGCAGAACATGTCCCAGCCCCAGCAGAGCATGTCCCAGCCCCAGCAGAGCATGTCCCAGCCCCAGCAGAGCATGTCCCAGCCCTAGCAGAGCATGTCCCAGCCCCAGCAGAACATGTCCCAGCAGAGCATGTACCAGCAGAGCATGTCCCAGCCCCAGGAGAGCATTACCCAGCCCTAGCAGAGCACGTCCCAGCCCCAGCAGCGCATGTCCCAGCCCCAGCAGAGCATGTCTCAGCCCCAGCAGAGCATGTCCCAGCCCCAGCAGAGCATGTCCCAGCAGAGCATGTCCCAGTCTCAGCAGAGCATGTCCCAGTCCCAGCAGAGCATGTCCCAGCAGAGCATGTCCCAGCCCCAGCAGAGCATGTCCCAGCCCCAGCAGAGCATGTCCCAGCAGAGCATGTCCCAGTCCCAGCAGAGCATTCCCCAGTCCCAGCAGAGCATGTCCCAGCAGAGCATGTCCCAGTCCCAGCAGAGCATGTCCCAGCAGAGCATGTCCCAGTCCCAGCAGAGCATGTCCCAGCAGAGCATTTCCAAGCCCCAGCAGAACATGTCCCAGCCCCAGCAGAGCATGTCCCAGCCCCAGCAGAGCATGTCCCAGCCCCAGAAGAGCATGTCCCAGCATAGCATGTCCCAGCAGAGCATGTCCCAGCCCCAGCAGAACATGTCCCGGCCCCAGCAGAACATGCCCCAGCAGAGCATGTCCCAGACCCAGCAGAACATGTCCCAGCAGAACAGGTCCCAGCCCCAGCAGAACATGTCCCAGCCCCAGCAAAACATGACCCAGCCCCAGCAGAGCATGCCCCAGCCCCAGCAGAACATGTCCCAGCCCCAGCAGAACATGTCCCAGCCCCAGCAGAGCATGTCCCAGCCCCAGCAGAGCATGTCCCAGCCCCAGCAGAGCATGTCCCAGCCCTAGCAGAGCATGTCCCAGCCCCAGCAGAACATGTCCCAGCAGAGAGCATGTACCAGCAGAGCATGTCCCAGCCCCAGGAGAGCATTACCCAGCCCTAGCAGAGCACGTCCCAGCCCCAGCAGCGCATGTCCCAGCCCCAGCAGAGCATGTCTCAGCCCCAGCAGAGCATGTCCCAGCCCGAGCAGAGCATGTCCCAGCAGAGCATGTCCCAGTCTCAGCAGAGCATGTCCCAGTCCCAGCAGAGCATGTCCCAGCAGAGCATGTCCCAGCCCCAGCAGAGCATGTCCCAGCCCCAGCAGAGCATGTCCCAGCAGAGCATGTCCCAGTCCCAGCAGAGCATTCCCCAGTCCCAGCAGAGCATGTCCCAGCAGAGCATGTCCCAGTCCCAGCAGAGCATGTCCCAGCAGAGCATGTCCCAGTCCCAGCAGAGCATGTCCCAGCAGAGCATTTCCAAGCCCCAGCAGAACATGTCCCAGCCCCAGCAGAGCATGTCCCAGCCCCAGCAGAGCATGTCCCAGCCCCAGAAGAGCATGTCCCAGCATAGCATGTCCCAGCATAACATGTCCCAGCAGAGCATGTCCCAGCCCCAGCAGAACATGTCCCGGCCCCAGCAGAACATGCCCCAGCAGAGCATGTCCCAGACCCAGCAGAACATGTCCCAGCAGAACAGGTCCCAGCCCCAGCAGAACATGTCCCAGCCCCAGCAAAGCATGTCCCAGCCCTAGCAGAACATGTCCCAGCCCCAGCAGAGCTTGTCCCAGCCCCAGCAGAGCATGTCCCAGCCCCAGCAGAGCATGTCCCAGCAGAGCATGTCCCAGCCCCAGTAGAGCATGTCCTAGCAGAGCATGTCCCAGCCCCAGCAGAGCTTGTCCCAGCAGAGCATGTCCCAGCAGAGCTTGTCCCAGCCCCAGCAGAGCATGTCCCAGCAGAGCATGTCCCAGCAGAGCATGTCCCAGCCCCAGCAGACATGCCCCAGCCCCAGCAGAACATGCCACAGCAGAACATGTCCCAGCAGAGCGTGTCCCAGCCCCAGCAGAACATGCCCCAGCAGAACATGTCCCAGCCCCAGCAGAACATGTCCCAGCAGAGCATGTCCAGCCCCAGCAGAGCATGTCCCAGCCCCAGCAGAGCTTGTCCCAGCCCCAGCAGAGCATGTCCCAGCCCCAGCAGAGCATGTCCTAGTAGAGCATGTCCTAGCAGAGCATGTCCCAGCAGAACATGTCCCAGCGCCAGCAGAACATGTCCCAGCCCCAGCAAAACATGACCCAGCCCCAGCAGAGCATGTCCCAGCCCCAGCAGAAAATGTCCCAGCCCCAGCAGAACATGTCCCAGCCCCAGCAGAGCATATCCCAGCCCCAGCAGAGCATGTCCCAGCCCTAGCAGAGCATTGCCCAGCCCCAGCAGAACATGTCCCAGCAGAGCATGTACCAGCAGAGCATGTCCCAGCCCCAGCAGAGCATGTCCCAGCCCCAGCAGAGCATGTCCCAGCAGAGCATGTCCCAGTCCCAGCAGAGCATGTCCCAGCCCTAGCAGAGCATTGCCCAGCCCCAGCAGAACATGTCCCAGCAGAGCATGTACCAGCAGAGCATGTCCCAGCCCCAGGAGAGCCCCAGCCAGCAGCATGTCCCAGCCCCAGCAGCGCATGTCCCAGCCCCAGCAGAGCATGTCCAGCCCCAGCAGAGCATGTCCCAGCCCCAGCAGAGCATGTCCCAGCCCCAGCAGAGCATGTCCCAGCAGAGCATGTCCCAGTCCCAGCAGAGCATGTCCCAGTCCCAGCAGAGCATGTCCCAGCAGAGCATGTCCCAGCCCCAGCAGAGCATGTCTCAGCCCCAGCAGAGCATGTCCCAGCCCCAGCAGAGCATGTCCCAGCCCCAGCAGAGCATGTCCCAGCAGAGCATGTCCCAGTCCCAGCAGAGCATGTCCCAGTCCCAGCAGAGCATGTCCCAGTCCCAGATGTCCCAGCAGAGCATTACCCAGTCCCAGCAGAGCATGTCCCAGTCCCAGCAGAGCATGTCCCAGCAGAGCATGTCCCAGTCCAAGCAGAGCATGTCCCAGTCCCAGCAGAGCATGTCCCAGACCCAGCAGAGCATGTCCCAGCAGAGCATTTCCCAGTCCCAGCAGAACATGTCCCAGCCCCAGTAGAGCATGTCCCAGCCCCAGAAGAGCATGTCCCAGCAGAGCATGTCCCAGCATAACATGTCCCAGCAGAGCATGTCCCAGCCCCAGCAGAACATGCCCCAGCAGAGCATGTCCCATCCCCAGCAGAACATGTCCCAGCAGAACATGTCCCAGCCCCAGCAGAACATGTCCCAGCCCCAGCAGAGCATGTCCCAGCCCCAGCAGAGCATGTCCCAGACCCAGCAGAGCATTACCCAGCCCTAGCAGAACATGTCCCAGCCCCAGCAGAACATGTCCCAGCCCCAGCAGAACATGTCCCAGCAGAGCATGTTCCAGCCCCAGCAGAGCATGTCCCAGCCCCAGCATAGCATGTCCCAGCCCCAGCAGAGCTTGTCCCAGCCCCAGCAGAGCATGTCCCAGCCCCAGCAGAGCATGTCCCAGCAGAGCATGTCCCAGCCCCAGTAGAGCATGTCCTAGCAGAGCATGTCCCAGCCCCAGCAGAGCTTGTCCCAGCAGAGCATGTCCCAGCAGAGCTTGTCCCAGCCCCAGCAGAGCATGTCCCAGCAGAGCATGTCCCAGCCCCAGCAGAACATGCCCCAGCAGAACATGTCCCAGCCCCAGCAGAACATGCCCCAGCAGAGCATGTCCCATCCCCAGCAGAACATGTCCCAGCCCCAGCAGAGCATATCCCAGCCCTAGCAGAACATGTCCTAGCCCTAGCAGAACATTTCCCTGCCCCAGCTGAGCATGTCCTAGCAGAACATGTCCCAGCCCCAGCATAACATGTCCCAGCCCTAGCAGAACATGTCCCAGCCCCAGCAGAGCATGTCCCAGCAGAACACGTCCCAGCCCCAGCAGAACATGTCACCAGCCCTAGCAGTGCATGTCCCAGTCCCAGCATAGCATGTCCCAGAACATGTCCCAGCAGAGCATGTCCCAGCAGAGCATGTCCCAGCCCCAGCAGAGCATGTCCCAGCCTCAGCAGAGAATGTCCCAGTCCCAGCAGAGCATGTCCCAGCAGAGCATGTCCCAGCAGAGCATGTTCCAGTCCCAGCAGAGCATGTCCCAGCCCCAGCAGAGCATGTCCCAGCAGAGCATGCCCCAGCCCCAGCAGAGCATGTCCCAGCAGAGCATGTCCCAGCCCCAGCAGAGCATGTCTCAGCCCCAGCAGAGCATGTCCCAGCCCCAGCAGAGCATGTCCCAGCCCCAGCAGAGCATGTCCCAGTCCCAGCAGAGCATGACCCAGTCCCAGCAGAGCATGTCCCAGTCCCAGCAGAGCATGTCCCAGTCCCAGCAGAGCATGTCCCAGCAGAGCATTACCCAGTCCCAGCAGAGCATGTCCCAGTCCCAGCAGAGCATGTCCCAGCAGAGCATGTCCCAGTCCAAGCAGAGCATGTCCCAGTCCCAGAAGAGCATGTCCCAGCAGAGCATGTCCCAGCATAACATGTCCCAGCAGAGCATGTCCCAGCCCCAGCAGAACATGTCCCAGCCCCAGCAGAACATGCCCCAGCAGAGCATGTCCCAGCCCCAGCAGAACATGTCCCAGCAGAACATGTCCCAGCCCCAGCAGAACATGTCCCAGCCCCAGCAGAGCATGTCCCAGCCCCAGCAGAGCATGTCCCAGACCCAGCAGAGCATTACCCAGCCCTAGCAGAACATGTCCCAGCCCCAGCAGAACATGTCCCAGCCCCAGCAGAACATGTCCCAGCAGAGCATGTTCCAGCCCCAGCAGAGCATGTCCCAGCCCCAGCATAGCATGTCCCAGCCCCAGCAGAGCATGTCCCAGCAGAGCATGTCCCAGCAGAGCATGTCCCAGTCCCAGCAGAGCATGTCCCAGCAGAGCATGTCCCAGTCCCAGCAGAGCATGTCCCAGTCCAAGCAGAGCATGTCCCAGTCCCAGCAGAGCATGTCCCAGTCCCAGCAGAGCATGTCCCAGCAGAGCATTTCCCAGCCCCAGCAGAACATGTCCCAGCCCCAGCAGAGCATGTCCCAGCCCCAGCAGAGCATGTCCCAGCCCCAGAAGAGCATGTCCCAGCAGAGCATGTCCCAGCATAACATGTCCCAGCAGAGCATGTCCCAGCCCCAGCAGAACATGTCCCAGCCCCTGCAGAACATGCCCCAGCAGAGCATGTCCCAGACCCAGCAGAATATGTCCCAGCAGAACATGTCCCAGCCCCAGCAGAGCATGTCCCAGCCCCAGCAGAGCATGTCCCAGCCCCAGCAGAGCATGTCCCAGCCCCAGCAGAGCATTACCCAGCCCTAGCAGAACATGTCCCAGCCCCAGCAGAGCTTGGCCCAGCCCCAGCAGAGCATGTCCCAGCCCCAGCAGAGCATGTCCCAGCAGAGCATGTCCCAGCCCCAGTAGAGCATGTCCTAGCAGAGCATGTCCCAGCCCCAGCAGAGCTTGTCCCAGCAGAGCATGTCCCAGCAGAGCTTGTCCCAGCCCCAGCAGAGCATGTCCCAGCAGAGCATGTCCCAGCAGAGCATGTCCCAGCCCCAGCAGAACATGCCCCAGCAGAACATGTCCCAGCCCCAGCAGAGCATGTCCCAGCAGAACATGCCCCAGTAGAACATGTCCCAGCCCCAGCAGAACATGCCACAGCAGAACATGTCCCAGCCTCAGCAGAACATGTCCCAGCAGAGCGTGTCCCAGCCCCAGCAGAACATGCCCCAGCAGAACATGTCCCAGCACCAGCAGAACATGTCCCAGCAGAGAATGTTCCAGCCCCAGCAGAACATGTCCCAGCAGAGCATGTCCCAGCCCCAGCAGAGCATGTCCCAGCCCCAGCAGAGCTTGTCCCAGCCCCAGCAGAGCATGTCCCAGCCCCAGCAGAGCATGTCCTAGCAGAGCATGTCCCAGCAGAGCATGTCCCAGCAGAACATGTCCCAGCACCAGCAGAACATGTCCCAGCCCCAGCAAAACATGACCCAGCCCCAGCAGAGCATGTCCCAGCCCCAGCAGAACATGTCCCAGCCCCAGCAGAACATGTCCCAGCCCCAGCAGAACATGTCCCAGCCCCAGGAGAGCATTACCCAGCCCTAGCAGAGCATGTCCAAGCCCCAGCAGCGCATGTCCCAGCCCCAGCAGAGCATGTCTCAGCCCCAGCAGAGCATGTCCCAGCCCCAGCAGAGCATGTCCCAGCCCCAGCAGAGCATGTCCCAGCAGAGCATGTCCCAGTCCCAGCAGAGCATGTCCCAGTCCCAGCAGAGCATGTTCCAGTCCCAGCAGAGCATGTCCCAGCAGAGCATGTCCCAGTCCCAGCAGAGCATGTCCCAGCCCCAGCAGAGCATGTCCCAGCCCCAGCAGAGCATGTCCCAGCAGAGCATGTCCCAGTCCCAGCAGAGCATGTCCCAGTCCCAGCAGAGCATGTCCCAGCCCCAGCAGAGCATGTCCCAGCCCTAGCAGAGCATGTCCCAGCCCCAGCAGAACATGTCCCAGCCCCAGGAGAGCATTACCCAGCCCTAGCAGAGCATGTCCAAGCCCCAGCAGCGCATGTCCCAGCCCCAGCAGAGCATGTCTCAGCCCCAGCAGAGCATGTCCCAGCCCCAGCAGAGCATGTCCCAGCCCCAGCAGAGCATGTCCCAGCAGAGCATGTCCCAGTCCCAGCAGAGCATGTCCCAGTCCCAGCAGAGCATGTTCCAGTCCCAGCAGAGCATGTCCCAGCAGAGCATGTCCCAGTCCCAGCAGAGCATGTCCCAGCCCCAGCAGAGCATGTCCCAGCCCCAGCAGAGCATGTCCCAGCAGAGCATGTCCCAGTCCCAGCAGAGCATGTCCCAGTCCCAGCAGAGCATGCCCCAGTCCCAGCAGAGCATGTCCCAGCAGAGCATGTCCCAGTCCCAGCAGAGCATGTCCCAGTCCCAGCAGCGCATGTCCCAGCCCCAGCAGAGCATGTCTCAGCCCCAGCAGAGCATGTCCCAGCCCCAGCAGAGCATGTCCCAGCCCCAGCAGAGCATGTCCCAGCAGAGCATGTCCCAGTCCCAGCAGAGCATGTCCCAGTCCCAGCAGAGCATGTCCCAGTCCCAGCAGAGCATGTCCCAGCAGAGCATGTCCCAGTCCCAGCAGAGCATGTCCCAGCCCCAGCAGAGCATGTCCCAGCCCCAGCAGAGCATGTCCCAGCAGAGCATGTCCCAGTCCCAGCAGAGCATGTCCCAGTCCCAGCAGAGCATGCCCCAGTCCCAGCAGAGCATGTCCCAGCAGAGCATGTCCCAGTCCCAGCAGAGCATGTCCCAGTCCCAGCAGAGCATGTCCCAGTCCCAGCAGAGCATGTCCCAGCAGAGCATGTCCCAGTCCAAGCAGAGCATGTCCCAGTCCCAGCAGAACATGTCTCTCTCTATGCTTATGTGCCAGTGAAGTATGCATCTTCGAAACAGTTCACATACAAATGTTATAGTGTCTTCTGAAAAGTATTCAGACCCCTTGACGTTTTTCACATTTTGCTACGTTACAGACGTACTGTGAAAATTGATGAAATATATTTTTGTCCTCAAATCTACACACAATACCACATAATGACAAAATGAAAACAAGATGATCAAAGATGATCAATGGGAACAGGATGCACCGGAACTCAATGTTGTGTCTTATAGCAAAGGGTCTGAATAATTATGTAAATAAGGTATTTCTGTTTTTTTTTTTATATACATTTGCAAAAAATTCTAAAAACCTGTTTTTGCTTTGTCATTATGTGGCATTGTGTGTAGATTGATAAAAAAAAACATAATAAATTTTAGAATAAGGCTGTAACATAACAAAATGTCAAAAAAGTCAAGAGGTCTGGATACTTTCTGAAGATACTTTGTTCCTTTGCACCCCATTATTTCTATCTCTACTTTGCACATTCTTCCACTGCAAATCTACCATTCCAGTGTTTTACTTGCTATATTGTATTTACTTCGCCACCATGGCCTTTTTTTTGCCTTTACCTCCCTTCTCACCTCATTTGCTCACATTGTATATAGACTGGTTTTTCTACTGTATTATTGACTGTATGTTTTTTTTACTCCATGTGTAACTCTGTGTTGTTGTATGTGTCGAACTGCTTTGCTTTATCTTGGCCAGGTCGCTATTGTAAATGAGAACTTGTTCTCAACTTGCCTACCTGGTTAAATAAAGGTGAAATAAATAAATAAAAATGTCCAAACTCAGAATCAAATAGGCTTCCCCAAAAATGTTGATGGCTGATTTTGTGCATTTGTCAAAATCCCGTCAGGTAGCATGATTTCAGATGTCATGGAAACTACATTATTAGGGAAATCGTTCTTCTTGCAAAGCATGTAAACGTTTAAATCAAACTATTATATTCATCTGACTATTCACAATAATCTTCGCTGGGATCGGCTCGTAACACCAGGCCGCACTACACGATAAAGGCAAAACAATTCTGACACTGCCAGAACTTTGGCAGAGCTTATGACCAAACGTACTGGTACTTTATCGGCAGACCTAGGCCCTGTCACACTGAACGAGCCAAGACATCCGACAATCATTTACGGCATAAGAACCTGCTCACGACATGGACAGTTTGTCTGGGACTCCTTGACAATAAACGTCAACCTGCATTTAGTTCAGTATAGTTATCATTCCATGTGGGAGTGGAGAGCAGATGGCTAAGAGTTTGCAGTTCCACTATGTGTGTGTCTGTGTGTGTACCTGTCCCAGGGCCCAGCTGTCTCCGAAGCCCTGAGCATTGCTGACCTCCATGTGGCTGGATGTGGTCATGTCATTCACTGTCACACTGTCAAAGTTCCCACACAGACCACTCAGGAGACCCTAGACAGACAGGGGGAAGGAAAGGATAGAGAAAGAAAAGGGAGGATTAGGGGTGGGGTGGGGTGGATGTGTGAGTGGTGACCTTCCAAAGTGGTCCAGCTCAGCACTGTTAAGAGAGAGATAGTGTGGTGTGTGTGTGTGTGTGTGTGTATCCTAACCTTCCAATGTGGTCCAACTCTGATGTGTACGGTCGTCTTGCGGTCCCAGAGAATGGTTAGGTCCTGGTAGGGAAAGTGGATTGCTGTGTAGTAGCCTGCTGACCACAGCTCAAATTCGGACCCCTTACCTACCACACTGGATGGACTCTGGAGGAGTAGAGTTTATAAGACACACACCGGGCCAGACCCGGGTTAGGACACACCGGGATTGTCACATGTAGGGTCTGTACTGCCCACCAAGGAGGGCTCATGGACTTCATTGAGTGTGAAATGTGTGAGTGTGTGTGTGTGTGTGTGTGGTACACACAGGCTGGCCTGAGTTGTCGTTGAAGTAGATCTTGGTGAATCCAACATGGATGACCAGCATCTTCATACAGATGATCCCACTCTGATAACAATCCTTATTCTGGGCCACGATGGACACCTCACCATCTATACTCTGGAGAGAGAGAGAGAAGAAAGAAAGAAAGAAAGAAAGAAAGAAAGAAAGAAAGAGAGAGAGAGAGAGAGAGAGAGAGAGAGAGAGAGAGAGAGAGAGAGAGACAGAGAAAGATTAACCATCACCTACACAGAGATGAACCTGGAGAAGAGTCCCCTAAGCAAGCTGATCCTGGGGCTCTGTTTACAAACACAAACAGAGCCCCAGGACAGCAGCAAAATTAGACCCAACC
This sequence comes from Oncorhynchus tshawytscha, assembly GCF_018296145.1. NCBI lineage: Eukaryota > Metazoa > Chordata > Actinopteri > Salmoniformes > Salmonidae > Oncorhynchus > Oncorhynchus tshawytscha. The sequence goes on along the minus strand of NC_056447.1, from coordinate 31,270,143 downwards.
AAATCATGAGAAAACAAACAGATAATTACTTGACACATTAGAAAGAATTAACAAAAAAACGTAGCAAACTATGCTATTTGGCTCTAAACAGAGAGTAACCCATATTTATGTTTATTTATTTTCCCTTGAGTACTTTAACTATTTGCACAGCGTTATAACACTGTACATAACCATATGACATTTGAAATGTCTCTATTCCTTTGTGAGTGTAATGTTTACTGTAATTTTGTAATTGCTAATTTCACTTTTGTTTATTATTTATTTCACTTGCTTTGACAATGTAAACATATGTTTCCCATGCCAATAAAGCCCTTTGAATTGAAATTGAGAGAGAGAGAGAGAGCTGTGCTTATTATAGACACTTCAACTACACTCTCGGGAGAGAGAAAGAGTACTGTGTGCGTGTATGTGTGGTCTCTAGTGTGGTGTGCAGGTCTGTCCCTAGGGCAGGTAGAGTGCATTCCTGTTGCTCAGTGTTCCTTTACTGAGAGCCTCTGACATTTACAGGAACAGCATCACGTTCAGGGTCGCGGTCAGGAGCGAGCAACACACTGAACAATGCAGATAGAAATGTCATGAATAGAGCTGACATATAGCTTAGTCTACCTGTCAGTTAGATGCATTTCTGTTCTACACTATACATTAGGAACACCTGCTCTTTTCATGACAGACTGACCAGGTGAATCAAATCAAATTGTATTGTCACATGCGCCAAATAAAACAGGTGTAGTAGACCTTACAGTTAAATCCTAACCAACAATGCAGTTAAGAAAAAAATACCTAAAAAAATAAATAAATAAAAGTAGCGAATAATTAATGAGCAGCAGTAAAATAACAATAGCTGGGATATATACAGGGGGTACTGGTACAGAGTCAATGTGCAGTGGCACCGGTTAGTTGAGGTAATATGTACATGTAGGTAGAGTTAAAGTGACTATGCATAGAAAATAAACAGAGAGTAGCAGCATCATAAAAGAGGGGGGTGTAAATAGTCTGGGTAGCCATTTGATTAGCTGTTTATGGCTTGGGGGTAGAAGCTGTTTAGAAGCCTCTTGGACCTAGACTTGGCGCTCCGGTACCACTTGCTGTGTGGTAGCAGAGAGAACAGTCTATGACTAGGGTGGCTGGAGACTTTGACAATCCAGGTGAAAGCTATGATCCCTTATTGATGTCACCTGTTAAATCCACTTCAATCAGTGTAGATGAAGGAAGGGGAGGAGACAGGTTAAAGAAGGATGTTTAAGCCTTGAGACATGGGTTGTGTATGTGTGCCATTCAGAGGGTGAATGGGCCAGACAAAATATTGAAGTGTCTTTGAACGGGATATGGTAGTAGGTTTGAGTGTGTCAAGAACTGCAACGCGGCTGGCTTTTTCACGCTTGACAGTTTCCCGTGTGTATCAAGAATGGTCCACCACCAAAAGGAAATCTAGCAAACTTGACACAACTGTGAGAAGCATTGGAGTCAACATGGGCCAGCATCACTGTGGAACGCTTTGGACACCTTGTAGAGTCCACGCCCCGACGAATTGAAGCTATTTTGAGGGCAAAAGGGGGTGCAACTCAATATTAGGAAGGTGTTCCTAATATTTTGTTCACTCAGTGTATTCTTTGTTTTAGGAAGGATCGGGTGACTAGTGGTCACTCCAGCTCATAGGCCTGGGTAACAGAATAGATCAAACAGAAAAGGGAAATGTGTGATCAGAATCAGAAGGAACACCCAATATGACCGCCGGTTCAGCCACCACAGAACCTTGATTAGAACTGGAATGTCCCAAAGTCCTGCTGATTCTAATTCTATATCCCTGAGAGTCTGCCGCAAACAGACCTCTCTTTGTGTTCCTCAGGTGTGTGTTTGTGTGTTGCTACAGCTTTGCTTACCTCAGTCGCTCTAAAAAAAAATTTTTAAATCCCAGTTTAGAGAAACTCCTTGGATCCCCTTTCTCTGATCCAATCTGCCTACACACACACACACACACACACAAACATGCGCGCCAGCATGCACGCACCTTGAGTAGGTAGACCTGACATTCTGAGTGGTAGTCGTACTCCAGGCCGTCGAAGGTGTGGTAGTGTCTGTCACTGTAGACCGTACACACAGCCGGACACGGACTGTGACTACAGTTAAAATACCCCCGGTGACACACACTAGAGAGAGACATGAGAGAGAGAGAGAGAGGCATGAGAGAGAGAGAGAGTCAGAGAGATACAGAGAGAGAGGGAGAGACAGACAGACAGAGAGCGAGAAAGACAGGCAGACAAACAGACAGACAGAGAGACAAACAAGAGGGCGAGACAGACAGAGAGCGAGGGAGAGAGACAGACAGACAGACAGACAGACAGACAGACAGACAGACAGACAGACAGACAGACAGACAGACAGACAGACAGACAGACAGACAGACAGACAGACAGACAGACAGACAGACAGACAGACAGACAGACAGACAGACAGACAGACAGACAGACAGACAGATAAATAGACAGACGGAGAGGGGGAGACAGAAAGAGAGAGAGGGAGACAGACAGAAAGAGAGGGAGAGAGACAGGGAGAGGGAGACAGACAGACAGAGAGAGAACAAGGTTAAGTTAAAGAGTCAGACAGTAAATTAAAAACAATTGAGCATTTTAGGAAACTAGTGCTCTCTTTACATTATTTTAACAGCATTTAACAATCCTGAGGGAGGTATGTGAGGGTCGTACCATCTGTAACAGGGGGTGTCGACAGTCTCTCCTGGCAGATACTCCAGGCCCAGCCAGGCACAGGGACAGTTCTCTGGGTAGTAACATTCCCCACGGTGCAGCACCAGCCTACACACATACACATACAGGCAGGGGCCAACAACAGTCAGTGCTCAAACATGTGTGTGTTTATAAAGTTAACGTATATTGTTGGGAAATAATGAATGACTTTATTCTGTTTTAAACAGTTAAACACACACACAGACACACACCCCCTACCCTTGTGGGCAGACACAGCCAGGTATGCAGGGTGTGGTGGGAGGACAGGTCAGATTCAACATCAGGTTCCGACAGGTGAGCTCACAGGCCACACCTCCTCGCCAGGCCGGCAACCCCTGGAACCCATGTAACCTCTGGGGCTCAGAGCAGCTGTGGAACACCTTTCCCTCTGGACACTGGCCTCGCTCCGGCTCTGAAACAGAGGTCATTCAGAAACAGAGTTTTGTTGTTAGATGGATGGAGAAAGGAGAATAAGAAAGGAATGGAGAGGGGAATGAGAGAGGAATGGTTTACCTCTTTCTTCTGGTACACACTCCATCCTTCCATTCCTGCACAGGCTGTTGGAGGGAGACAGAACGGGAGAAAGAGGAGAACAATTCTTCAGAGCTCTATTACCAATCAGGGGGATTGTTTGAAGGGTTTTATGTCTGTGAAGTGAACTCTCTATAACCTCTGTGTGTGTGTGTGTGTGTGTGTGTGTGTGCGTGCATGTGCTCACGCGTGCCTGTGTGTGTGTGTGTGTGTGGGCTGCTTACCAAGGGCCTGTGGCGCTGAAGGACACCTCCCCTGGCTGGGACACCCCTCCAATAGAGTAACAATGACACTGCGACCTGAAAGACGGAGGAGAGAAGAGAGGAGGGGAGAGGATGGATGGATGGCTTAAGTTACGTGTTTGACAATGATAACGATGATGATAATGTGTTTTTGATCAAGATGATGGTGTATGTTAGACGATAATGTGTAGGGTGGTGAAGTCTTACGGCTGAACGCAGCGTTGTCGTACGTCGTCGTAGTAACTGCCCTCAGAGCAGCCACACCCCTCAGCACAGTCGTCATGGTTACAGGTCTCTCCACTGGAGAGGGAGCGGCATGATCCGCCGCAGGATGACACACAGGACTGGTACAGCATCCCACCCAAACACACCATCCCTACACACACACAAATCTGAGTTACACACCTCCATCACACCCCCAAGACACACCACCATTACACACACACACGCACACACACACACACACGCACGCGCACACACACACACACACACACACACACAGACTCACCACACTCTGAGACGTGGGCCCTGTAGTTGACAGTAACATTGTGTTTGGAGCAGAGATAGGCATAGTGGGCCAGAGCCGTACACAGACAGGCGTTACCACAGCGACAGGCCTGGTAGCGACACTGCTGCTGGTACACACTGGAACTGACGTAACCATGGCATGGAGAGAACACACTGCCCAACAACACCTCACACAGAGAGGCGTAGAACACTGGAACACACACACAGCTTTTGAGACGATATGTGGAGAGGTATTACAAGAAAACAAATGGAGGTCAGGTTAGAGTTTTGAGGTCAAGGGTCAGAGGTTACCGTTGTGCTGATTTATCTCACAGGGGTCAATGATGGGCTGGTTGACGGGGGCGGAGCAAGCAGATGAGACTCTCCAGGAGTTAGCATGGAGCTGGGGGGTCCCCTCTATCATCCCTGCTGGAGACCTACACATACAGGCCAGACAACATTTCAGGAATATTCTTAATGTAATACTCCTTTACTCAACTTCCTCAGATAAAAATGCCAAAAACCCATCTACTGATAGGGGTCAGAAGTCAGCATGAGAGGAAGTAGTGTTTCCTTACAGGAAGTCATCCCGCAGGTTTCCGTTGAAGGTTCCACAAAGGCCCAGGGTGTTGCTGCGCCATTGGCTGTCCAGCTGTAGATAGACACGTCCACCACGCCCGTCATATTGCAGACGCAGTCCAAGCAACGTCCTCAGCTGGACGAACACTGACGTTAACCTCCGTACCTCAACTACATCTACACACATATACACACATTAAGTCAGACGTACAATAAGGTGTTCTACAAAGCTGTGTGTTGGAACCGTTACTGTTCTCTCTATACATGCTACTTGATGGTATTCATATCCATACCCTTCTACATATCATAGGAGTATTATTAAAGGAATCAATCAAGTTTATTGTATCATACCACCGGTGTAGGGCAAAGCGGGGGCGGGGTTGACCCCAATAAGCACTTCCCCCTCTCGGGTCAGAGTCACCTGGTGATTAACATCTTCATCCAGAACCACCGTCACTGACTGGATACACACCTGCTGCTGGGCCTACACACACACAAGTGTGTTAGGCTGTATATGTGTGTTACCTTTGTGCAGGTGGTATACTGCAGTGTGTGTGTGTGTGTTACCTTTGTGCAGGTGGTATATTGCAGTGTGTGTGTGTGTTACCTTTGTGCAGGTGGTATACTGCAGTGTGTGTGTGTGTTACCTTTGTGCAGGTGGTATACTGCAGTGTGTGTTACCTTTGTGCAGGTGGTATACTGCAGTGTGTGTGTTACCTTTGTGCAGGTGGTATACTGCAGTGTGTGTTACCTTTGTGCAGGTGGTATACTGCAGTGTGTGTGTGTGTGTTACCTTTGTGCAGGTGGTATACTGCAGTGTGTGTTACCTTTGTGCAGGTGGTATACTGCAGTGTGTGTTACCTTTGTGCAGGTGGTATACTGCAGTGTGTGTGTGTGTGTGTGTTACCTTTGTGCAGGTGGTATACTGCAGTGTGTGTGTGTTACCTTTGTGCAGGTGGTATACTGCAGTGTGTGTGTGTGTGTTACCTTTGTGCAGGTGGTATACTGCAGTGTAACAGTGAATCTGCTGCCGCTGCGGCTCTTGGCCAAGACGTACTGACACGCTCCTGGCTGCAGGAACATCCTCCCATCGAACGATGTCACAAACACGTCACCTACTACTGAACACTCCGCTGAGAGAGAGAGAGAGAGAGGGGGGGAGAGGGTGTGACATTGTATCGTCCCACTAATGAGCTGTGATAATATACTGTATGACATGATCAGCTCACCTGTACAGTTGTTGTCCGTGCAGTTCCACACTCCCCCATACACACACTGTAAACACACCCCAGGTTAGTGACACACAAACACACAAGCACACACACACACACACACACACACACACACACACACACACACACACTCACCAGACACTGCAGCCCTGCTCCAGAGTGTGTCCCTGTGTGTATGAGGTGCCGTGGTAGACACAAGGACACTGAGACACAGCGATACACGTCCCATTCTGCAGAATCAACCCTGAAACAGACGGACACACAGAGCGTGAGAGGGAGTGTGTGTGCGTTTCTGTCTGTGTGTGTATGAGTGTATGAGCGTACCATCAGGGCAGTAGCATCCATCCAGACAGTGCAGGTTAGTTCCTAGACACTCCTTATCAAAGGTACAGGTTGGAGGGCAGCAGCTGATACAGTCTCTATGGACAAAACTCTCCTCACAGCCATCATCTATGGAACAGTCAAATGAAAGACTGACTGTAGTAATAAGTTAGCTCTAGGTTAGTTGAAGGTTTGGGTTATTAGTGTAACATTACTGACTGCAGGAAGGGAAGCTGTCTCTCCACTCTCGTACAGGGTATCCTACATGGCTGCAGGCTCGTGTGTACTCCACCAGCGCACGGCAAAACGTCTCCTCCTCATCTGACCTAATTACAGCAGACAACAGTCAGACTACACTCAGATAACCCCCAGACGACAGTCAGACAGCACTCAGATAACCCCAGACAACAGTCAGACAACACTCAGATAACAGTCAGACAACACTCAGACAACATTCAGGTAACAGTCAGACAACACTCAGATAACCCCAGACAACAGTCGGACAACAGTCGGACAACACTCGAGTAACAGTCAGACAACACTCGGGCAACAGTCAGACAACACTCAGATAACAGTCAGACAACACCCAGACAACAGTCAGATAACCCCCAGACAACACTCAGATAACCCCCAGACAACAGTCAGACAACAGTTAGAGAACAGCCAGACAACACTCTGACGACATTGGGGAATCAAATACCCTCTGACTTATAGGACACATGAATACTCTGGAGTGACTTACACGCAGAGGTCGGAGACACAGCTGGCCACGTAGGGGTTTGGGTCGATGTTCTCATGACAGGACAGGAAGGGGAAGAACAGGAGAGCACTGCACTTCTCTATGGCATCCTACACACACACACACACACACATTTTTACATCAACATATTACAATAAAACACAGAAATAAGCACACATAACACAGGTACATGGACAAGCCAGGTTCAAGCAACAGGGTTCCAGACAGACAGACAGACAGACAGACAGACAGACAGACAGACAGACAGACAGACAGACAGACAGACAGACAGACAGACAGACAGACAGACAGACAGACAGACAGACAGACAGACAGACAGACAGGTCTTACGTCCATGTCAGACTCAGAGTGGCAGGGTCCAGTGAAGTCTATGTCCACTAGAGGGCAGCCTCTTTCATGGGGTAGATCGACTGACCAGCTGTTAGCAAACACTGCTGGCTCCTCTGTCTGCACACCTACACACAGGCACGCACACACACGAAACACGTACACACGGTTAAGGTTCCTCCCTCTACATGCCTGACTATAATCCAATATAATAGAACAACTGTATATTAGAAGAACGACTCTCTCCTCTGGTTTCCTCTGTTCCATCTTTTCTCATTTACCTTCATGTCATTTAGCTGAGGCTCTTATCCAGAACGATTTACAGGAGCAATTAGGGTTAAGTATCTTGCTCAAGGGCACATCTACAGATGTTGTACCTAGTCAGAAGTGGGATTCGAACCAGTTACCTTTCGGTTACTGGCCGAACGCTCTTAACCACGAAGCAACCTTCTGCCCATTTCTCTGCTCTCCTCTCCTCTCAGGTTACAGGACTAGGGCCTCCCCCTCAGTAATAATAACTAGAATGGTTCCCTGTGGTGCTGAGAGGAGAAAGGTTGTGATGGAGGGATGATTGGGTGCTGAGAGAGAGGATAAGAGATGGATGGAGGAGGGAGGATAAGAGACTGGTTGGACCTGTCTGTCCAGTCTTACAGTGGGCTTTGATGAGGTGTGCGAGTGTGTGTCTCACCGCGGGCTGTGGTGAGGTCATCGTTGGGCAGGTTGTTGTAGTTCCCACAAAGGCCACAGGGGGTGCCATGGTGCTGTTCAGACATCTTCAGATATACTCCGCTCCCACCGTCCCACGCCAGAGAGAAGCCAAACACGCTCTTCACCAGCAGGTAGTCAGCCAGACGCTCTATAAACACACCTCCTATTGTCTGGGGTAGGATCAGCCTACACACACACACACACAGATTATTTATTTTTTTACGATGCTTTATTGTCACATACACCAGATACGTGCAGTGAAACATATTGTTTTACAGGGTCAGCCATAGTAGTACGGCGCCCCTGGACAAAATGAGGGTTAAGTGCCTGGCTCATGGGCACATCGACAGATTTTTCAACTCGTCAGCTTGGGTATTCAAACCAGCGACCTTTCGGTTAATGGACCAACGCTCTAACTGCTAGGCTACCTGCCGCCCTACACACACACACATTACGAAGCGCAAACACACACACCTGCGACCCCCCTGGTGGACTTGGTATCCAGAGATGTGGATCTCCTCCTCGTTGGGGAAGAAGAGACTGAGAGCCCTGGGACAGGAGTACACACTGCCCTCACACACACGGCTGTTATGGACCCACACTGTGTACTGTGGTGTGGCTGAGCGGCAGTCCTGGGCCAGTATGTAGGAGCAGGTTCCAGGGTAGTAGAAGTAGCTGCCATCGAACGTCTCATAGTGGTGCTGACCCCAAGACCTGCATATCCCATCTCTGTCCTGGCCCTGGTTAGGAACTATACACACACACACACACACACACACACACACACACACACACACACACACACACACACACACACACACACACACACACACACACACACACACACACACACACACACACACACACACACACACACACACACACACACACACACACACACACACACACACACACACACACACACACACACACACACACACACACACACACACACACACACACACACACACACACACACACACACACACACACAGAGTTGTGTATGCTTATCTCAACTCTGAATCAGCTTGCAGGTGCACTGGTCTGTCTTTGTGTGTAGGAGGCTATGGAGAGGTTGGTTGCTCACAGTGCCAGCTCACTAAAAGCTGCTCAGTTCCAGGAAACCCCTGTCTCTGCACTATTCCCAGACCTGCCAACTAGACCCACTGTGTAACAGGGTTAAGTATCTTGCTAAAGGGCACATGGTACAGCTGTGGTGGTACTTTAACCAGGTAGGTATTTGGTTAACAGGAACACTGTGTAACAGTGGTGGTCCCTGTCTGCCATACCTGGGACAAGAACCCAACAGCAACATTTCATATTACCGTTGCGCCACCAAACCCACCAAAACCAACCATAGCTGGGCAAGGGAAACACTAATTAAATTATCAGGCAAGCTACAAGTATAGAGGCTGTACTAGATCCAGTTCTGATGTAGTCTACAGAAACTCAACCCTAATCTTTCAGACTTAATCATACACTATATGGACTAGGGGGTGTTTGTGTGTATGTGTGTGTGTGTGTGTGGTTATTAATTTAATGCAGCTTATTAATGATTGTTGATTGACGTGTCAGTCTAACCCTCATGTAGACACACAAACACACACATACACTAAGCACACACAAAAATGAGACATGCATTGTGGAGTGTGTGTGTTACTCACTGATCTGGCAGCGGTCTCCGAGGGCCTGGAACTGTGCACAGTCACACACGCCCCCCTCCTGACACCAGCCCCCATTCAGACAGCCACAGTACTCTGGTAAAACACACGCAATCTTTCCTCAATCTTCTCTGGAAGACTTTTGAGAACAAATAATTCTTTACAAGACAGACTGCTTTTCAGTCTTTTCTGTAGCCGCGTTGACCCAACCTCACCCTGTGTGTGTGTGTCTACCTGAGGAGGCATCGCGGGCCGTGTAATTATGTAGAACACTGCGAGGGAGAGCTGCTTCAGAGAGAAGAGGACTGAATGTCTGGAGAGGAGAGAGCACTGGTGAGCACACACATACAGACCTACCAGTCCCAGTTTGTGAATCTGTCACACTGTGTGTTTAGTGTGTGTAGTATGTGTGTATCCAATGATGTAGTGGTAAAGAAATAGGTAGCCTGTTGCGGTGAAAAAAGTAACAATCTGTACTTTCAATGCTATTTTTCTGTAAAAGGTGGGAAACAACTGTGCAAAACAAAATGTGGCCTTTACCCTCCACTACACCGCTGTGTATCTCTAGCCCTGTTAGTGAAGTTGCCCCAGTGTGTGTGTGTGTGTGTGTGTCCTACAAAGGCATCTTTGTGCTGGTCAGTGTGTTGAGTGAGTCCTGACCTCTGGTTCTCTTAGGTGTAGTGTACCTACCTCCTCCCCTAGGAGATCCCGTTTCCTCCGCAGTGCATTAGCCCTCCTGCGTGCACACACACACACACACACACACACACACACACACACACACACACACACACACACACACACACACACACACACACACGGAGAGAAACGTACATTATGAAAAGAAACATGCAAACTGAAGTAAAATGTACTTAAGACCACTTGAATACAGCCAAACACACACACACACCAGCTTGGTCATGACATTGAATGAATAAATCCCCGGAGGGGATGAGTCTCTCTTTCCTTTCATCCACTCATCTCACCTCTGTAGTCTTCCGTCTGTCTCTGTCAGTTGGCTCTGAGCTTCTAAACACAAGAAAATGCCATCAATAAAACCTCCCACACACTGTCACAATGTACAGGCTCACATATCACTGTCACAATGTACAGGCTCACATATCACTGTCACAATGTACAGGCTCACATATCACTGTCACAATGTACAGGCTCACATATCACTATCACAGTGTACAGGCTCACATATCACTATCACAATGTACAGGCTCACATATCACTATCACAATGTACAGGCTCACATATCACTATCACAATGTACAGGCTCACATATCACTATCACAGTGTACAGGCTCACATATCACTATCACAATGTACAGGCTCACATATCACTATCACAGTGTACAGGCTCACATATCACTGTCACAATGTACAGGCTCACATATCACTATCACAATGTACAGGCTCACATATCACAATGTACAGGCTCACATATCACAATGTACAGGCTCACATATCACTATCACAATGTACAGGCTCACATATCACAATGTACAGGCTCACATATCACTATCACAATGTACAGGCTCACATATCACAATGTACAGGCTCACATATCACTGTCACAATGTACAGGCTCACATATCACTATCACAATGTACAGGCTCACATATCACTATCACAATATACAGGCTCACATATCACTGTCACAATGTACAGGCTCACATATCACTATCACAATATACAGGCTCACATATCACTATCACAATATACAGGCTCACATATCACTGTCACAATGTACAGGCTCACATATCACTGTCACAATGTACAGGCTCACATATCACTATCCCAATATACAGGCTCACATATCACAATGTACAGGCTCACATATCACTATCACAATGTACAGGCTCACATATCACTATCCCAATATACAGGCTCACATATCACTATCACAATGTACAGGCTCACATATCACAATGTACAGGCTCACATATCACAATGTACAGGCTCACATATCACTATCACAATGTACAGGCTCACATATCACTATCCCAATATACAGGCTCACATATCACTGTCACAATATACAGGCTCACATATCACTATCACAATGTACAGGCTCACATATCACTATCCCAATATACAGGCTCACATATCACTATCCCAATATACAGGCTCACATATCACTGTCACAATATACAGGCTCACATATCACTATCACAATGTACAGGCTCACATATCACTATCACAATGTACAGGCTCACATATCACTATCCCAATATACAGGCTCACATATCACTATCACAATGTACAGGCTCACATATCACTGTCACAATGTACAGGCTCACATATCACTATCACAATATACAGGCTCACATATCACTATCACAATGTACAGGCTCACATATCACAATGTACAGGCTCACATATCACAATGTACAGGCTCACATATCACTATCACAATGTACAGGCTCACATATCACTATCACAATGTACAGGCTCACATATCACTATCACAATGTACAGGCTCACATATCACAATGTACAGGCTCACATATCACAATGTACAGGCTCACATATCACTATCACAATGTACAGGCTCACATATCACTATCCCAATATACAGGCTCACATATCACTATCACAATATACAGGCTCACATATCACTATCCCAATATACAGGCTCACATATCACTATCACAATGTACAGGCTCACATATCACAATGTACAGGCTCACATATCACAATGTACAGGCTCACATATCACTATCACAATGTACAGGCTCACATATCACTATCCCAATATACAGGCTCACATATCACTGTCACAATATACAGGCTCACATATCACTATCACAATATACAGGCTCACATATCACTATCCCAATATACAGGCTCACATATCACTATCCCAATATACAGGCTCACATATCACTATCACAATGTACAGGCTCACATATCACAATGTACAGGCTCACATATCACAATGTACAGGCTCACATATCACTATCACAATGTACAGGCTCACATATCACTATCCCAATATACAGGCTCACATATCACTGTCACAATATACAGGCTCACATATCACTATCACAATGTACAGGCTCACATATCACTATCCCAATATACAGGCTCACATATCACTATCCCAATATACAGGCTCACATATCACTGTCACAATATACAGGCTCACATATCACTATCACAATGTACAGGCTCACATATCACTATCACAATGTACAGGCTCACATATCACTATCCCAATATACAGGCTCACATATCACTATCACAATGTACAGGCTCACATATCACTGTCACAATGTACAGGCTCACATATCACTATCACAATATACAGGCTCACATATCACTATCACAATGTACAGGCTCACATATCACAATGTACAGGCTCACATATCACAATGTACAGGCTCACATATCACTATCACAATGTACAGGCTCACATATCACTATCACAATGTACAGGCTCACATATCACTATCACAATGTACAGGCTCACATATCACAATGTACAGGCTCACATATCACAATGTACAGGCTCACATATCACAATATACAGGCTCACATATCACAATGTACAGGCTCACATATCACTATCACAATATACAGGCTCACATATCACTATCACAATGTACAGGCTCACATATCACTATCACAATGTACAGGCTCACATATCACTATCACAACACATAACAAATATATCTACAACAACAGACATCTAATCTTCAAAATGCAGAACCATTCCAGCATATCAGTATAATCAGTATTGCACATATTTAAACAGCATAAATAACAAATATTTACACAACTACAGTGTAGGTTGATAATATTAACAGTAAAATGATCCGATATTTCATCATGTTCAAACGTTAATAAACTTTTTAAATCGAGATCACGGATATAGCGCAGATCCTAAATTGCTGGCCTCTGAAATTTAGTTAGTAGGCTATGGCACATTTAAAATGTCAAAAGTGCTGAAAGACTGGATAAATGAATCAACTGTAAAAATTATGAAATTGGGATTATGCGCATGTGTCGTTGGGAGACCCACCTTGTGCTGCCAGCAGCTGGAGGACTGAATACCACGAAAGAAGAAACAGTTTGACTCTCCGCGGACCGTTCATCTCAGTGCTCATCCACCCGGAGGTTAACGGAACATTTCACAGGACAGACTGGGGAGTAGTGATCTCTTTTCGTTACCGAGTTTCCCGCGGTTGACATCCACGCGCACAGAGGAAGTTGAGCGAGCCCCTCAGATGGATGATGAGTGCACTTGCGCGCAGGTGTTGGGTGTGCGTGTGTGTGTGTGTGCATAGTTTTTGTACCAAACAGGTGACATCAAACCAACTGAAAGACGGAAATACCGCAACTCTCTATGCACAGGAAAATAGTGGCCTAATTGAAGTAGATAAATTATCTGAGATTAGGACATTACAAATGCAATAACTGAATAATGTAGGCCTACTTTTGATTATTTTTTTATTTCGTCCTACTTTAAGGTTCAATCTGTATGATTTTCCGTAATTCAACTTTAATTTTATTATAAATGAGATCGATCGTGTGTGTGTGTAACTGTGTGTGTGCGTTTTATATATATATATATATATATATATATATATATATATATATATATATATATATATATATATATATATATGTGTGTGTGTGTGTGTGTGTGTGTGTGTGTGTGTGTGTGTGTGTGTGTGTGTGTGTGTGTGTGTGTGTGTGTGTGTATGTGTGTGTGTAAGACTTTGACTCCCTCTGCTGGCCAGTGATGTGAATCTGATGTGAGTGAAGATTTACAGAGCAACAATCTTAGAATGTTTAATAACATAGTATAATGTACACGTTTCACAGTATTATCATGATATATACATGCTAATGTCCCAGATAGTAATGTGTCTTAAATACTTTACACAGTAGAGGAGGGGTTTGGGGGGGTCATGAATGGTGGATGGGTATCAGGGTTTGGGAGTTTATAAGTGGGTAGGAGTAGAAGGGCAAAGTCAGTATGCATCCATATAAAGTAGTCTTCTACAGAGAGCTGCCTAGGGATGTGACATCACTTCCTGGCAGCCAGCTCAGCGTTGACTTCATCCTCTGCTTTGAGGCCGTGCCATTGAGCAATGGGTCGGCGGGGGTTGGCCAGCATGTCTGACCAATGACGGAGCTCTGTGCCGCTGCTGGCTCCGCCTAGAAAAACCTTCCCGATAGCGTCATTCTTCCCAATCTTATCATAGTCCAACACTGTCACTGCTACCTGCACCTTCTACACACACAAACACAGACACAAACCTATGTTTGAAGGGCCTCAATGAGGAAGGATTCATTGTAGTAAGGGATGAGAGAGAGAGAGAGAGAGAGAGAGAGAGAGAGAGAGAGTGCATGTGTGTTTGTGTGTGTTTTTGTGTGGTGAGAGATCATACCTGTATCTGTTCGAAAGGCACCTCGAAGCTGAAGGACTCATTGTAGTAAGGGTTGAGAGAGAGAGAGAGAGAGAGAGAGAGAGAGAGTGCATGTGTGTTTGTGTGTGTTTTGTGTGGTGAGAGATCATACCTGTATCTGTTCGAAAGGCACCTCGAAGCTGAAGGACTCATTGTAGTAAGGGTTGAGAGTGTTCTTCTTGATGCTGGTTTTCTTCTTCTTCAGTCTCTTTCCATTCTGCAGAAGGTGTATCTTTACATAGGGGTCTGACAGAGGAGACAGAGATCAGCCTAACACACACACACACACACACACACACACACACACACACACACACACACACACACACACACACACACACACACACACACACACACACACACACACACACACACAGCGCCTCACCTGATAGTCCTCCTACGTCCATCTTCTTTAGGTTTTTGGCCTCGAGGACGACAATGCTTAGTTTCCCTGCTGTAGGAACGTATCTCAGAGAAAGACAGATATCACCCAGACGCTCTGACTGGAGAGAGAGAGAAAGGGGAGTGGGGAAGGGAGAGGGAGAGAGAGGGTAAGAGTTATGGGAGGGGGAATACTGACAATTTTGTTTTCTTCCTTCTTTCTGTGAATTCTTTATATAATTTTGGGGTTAAATGATTTGTAACTTTTTTACTTTCTTTCCTATTTATATATATATATCTCTTCAATCAATTTTTTTTCACTATATTCCTAATTTCTCCATTCTCACCTCCTCTTTCTCTGCCTTCTTCAGTTCCCGCCACTCCTGTGTCATCTGACTGAAGTCCAGGCTGCTCATTGGTACTCGTAGCGCTCCAATAGCGTCGTGTTTAGAGAAACGGTCAAAGTCATACACTGTCATCACCAGAGTCCTGCCTCCCAGTTCACTGTACGGTACCTACACACACACATACAGTATGCACACACAAACACTTTGTTGAATGTGGAGTCAGTGTTAGGGTTTAGAGGTCAGAGGTCAGGAATTAGGTGTACCTTGAAGGTGAAAGTCTCATTGAAGGTTGGGTTGAGTGTCTTCCTGTGGACTTTAGTCTCAAACTTCCTCTTCTTGTCTGGCAAAAGGTAGAGTTTAACATACGGGTCTGAACTTCCTCCAACGTCCATGGCAGGGAGATCACAGGCCTGCAGGATACCTACTACCAACTACAGACAGGGAAGGGGGGTAGAGGGTAGGGTGAGGAGACAGTGAGGAAAGAGGGAGGAAACAGGGAGAGGGAGAGAGAATTTACCCACATCTATATCATGTCTCTGATGGAGTGATTTGTTGTTCCTCAGACTGGTTAATCTGCTGTTCCACTTGGTTAGCTGAATCAGATGTGTTAGAGCAGGGATTGAAACAAGGAGTCTTCACCGTGTTCTCTGTGAAGTTGTAGTCCATTGAGAACTCCAGTCTGCCCAACTTCACTTCCTCTTTAGGCTCCTCCTCCTCCCTGCCAGTCAATCCGGTCTCTGTGTCACCCTCATCCTTCAGGGGCTAAAGGACACACACACACACACACACATACACACATAAATGAAACCTGATACTCAGTAACCAGCAGAGACATACACAGCCTCAGTTGTAATTAGCCGCGCTTTTTATGAAACGTTTCTGTGCAGCGCTCCACAGGGAGTTGATACTCTGCTATGTGTGTGTGTATGTATACCTCAGAGGTGCCTCCCTCCAGCTCAGTGTCCATGTTCAAGCCCTTCTTCTCCTTCTCTGTGTCCTTGTCTTTCTTCTTCAGACATTTCCTCCAGACACACAAACAGCATGACAACACCAGACACACACTCACCACGCATAGAGCTCCTATAGCCCATGAGGGCACTGCGCTCGCACACACGCACACACACACACACACACACACACACACACACACACACACACACACACACACACACACACACACACACACACACACACACACACACACACACACACACACACACACACACACACACACACACACACACACACACACACACACACACACACACACACACACACACACACACACACAGTTAATAATACATTAATAGCAAATGTTTTACATAACACAGGAGGGTTTCACTAGCTTGTGAGAGTATTTTATTTCTCAGTTGAGTACTTCAACTGCACTTGGTTTTAAAAATGAACTTAGTGCTACGAAGGCTCTAGAAACCCACCCCTAATTGGTTGTTACTCACTGTGGAGGGAGTGCAACTCGCTCATAAACTTTGTGGAGGTGTGGCCTCCGGGCCCAGGTTCTGGGGTTGCAGAGGCATTGGGGTTGATTAACAGGTGTGAGGGGCTGGGCTGTGCCGGGGTGGCCCTACGACTACTTGTCATCATCTAGAGAGAGAAAGACACAGAGAGAAGGAAAGTCTTTCAAAAAATGTCACTTTTTGCATCCAAACTAGCTCTGTCTTTAAATTTGAGTGAGTGGTTAGATTTCCCAGCCCCATCCTTCAGAATGCCAAACCAAGTGGCAGGGCAGGCTGTTTAAATTACAGATTGTTCATTTAACAGTAACTCACCGTACTGCAACATTCCAGATATCTGGACAAAAATGACAAACTTTTCAAATAGACACTTATTACAAAACTAGTGTGGAATACTGTATATTAATGATCAGCACCAAGTTTTGAGAAACATCCAGCCGTATGTGTTATAGAGTGGTCATAGTTGTGTGTGTGCGTGTGTGTGTCAGACGTCCTCTTGTGTTTCTGCTGGTCTGGCACTAAGGCCAGCTGTATATAAGATACACAACCCTGTCCCCTGTCAAACCTGCTGACAACACAACACATGGGGGGGAGGTGTGGAGGAAGAGAGGGGGACAGAGAAAGGACATCATGAGTGTCTGATCTCTGGAGGGAGGAGGTGAGAATGTTTTTAGTCCAGAGTAGGGACGGTTCCAATTCACATCCTACCCCTTCACCTTGATCCCTACCCCTTCACCTTGATCCCTACCCCTTCACCTTGATCCCTACCCCTTCTGTGTTTTTCAGATCTGAGTCTGGGAAACTGACTCACTCAGCTCTTAACCTTCATCAATGTTAGCAGAAAATATTCAATGAAGACAGTCTAGCATTCTATAACTAGTGTAAAACAACACGTGACAATATATATATATTTTTTAATGTAATACGCAATGACATTGATATCATCATGTCACTAGAGACACAACTACACTAATCACTGTTGCTAATCAGGAAGAAAATCACTTTGGATTTATTTAGGATGTTTTGCTCGTCTTCCGCATGCTATGCTACTAATAGGTAATACTACAAGTGCATGACAAGTCACTTCCATAGTGGATTGTCTTATAACGAGTTCGTTCCATCACGGCTAAACTCTGTCACTCACTCTAACCCACTCTCTTAGGTCCTCACTATAAATAAGAAGTTAGACCTGCCTGATTAAATAAAGAGTTAAACTGAAGATAACATACTGTAGATGGTTCGGATATCCCCCCATTTACAACCAAAACTGGAAATGACATTAACCCTGATCCACAGTCAAATATCTAACCCTAACCCAACATTGTAACCCTAACATATATCTAACCCTAAGCCAACATTGTAACTCTAACATATATCTATCCCTAAACCAACATTGTAACCCTGACTGACTGTAATCTAACATTTACCCAAAATTATAACCCTAACCCAACTACACCCGTCACCTCAACCACCATCACTGACCACACCTTGGGAGAGAAAGAGAGAGTTAGAAAGAGAGGCGAGAGGGAGTCTTACCTTTGTGTGTATGTCCTGGCCTTGGTTCTGACTGGCTGCAGGGTGGAGAGAGGTATGACTCTCAGGTACACACACAAAGAGAGAGAGAGAGAGAGAGAGAGAGAGAGAGAGAGAGACAGAGAGAGAGAGACAGAGAGAGAGAGAGATGACAGGATGAGGAGAGGATCAGGAAAGAGGAAGGGAGGTGAGGAGGGGTGGCAGCTTCTTGTTGTTTGTTTTAACCTTCTGTTCATTCAGCAGAGTCTCTGAGACAAGGAGCACAGGTATGACAGGAAAGAGGGGAATGAGAGCAAGAGAGAAAGGAGAGAGAGGGCATCTCTGGTTGGCTGTGTGAACGTGTGTATTAGTATGGGGATATGTATGCTGTCCGATGGGGTGGGTCCCAGGGGGTTGAGTCCCTCTAATCTAAGCCCTGCTCCTTGTGACCTCTGCTGCGCCCTTACAGGTCACCTTCGCTGGGACATTGGACATGGATGAATATTCATGGTTTGGTGACATGGCTTTTTATAGGCTCGTTAGCATACTGAGACTTCAGCAGGAGAAAGCATCTACATTCCAACTGGATGACTGGTATGCCTGTGTGTGACTGTGCATGCATATACTACATATACATTACTGTTTGTATGTGTGATTGCACATGTACATGTATATACTGCAAACCGGTATGCATTGTGTGTGTGTGTGCTTCCAGAGGTCGATACTCTATGTGTAGATGCTGCTGCCTGAATTAGAACTGTAGGATGCGGTTTCTGCAGCAACGCTGGTATCAAGTTCTGGCCCCACCCAGTTCACCTTGACCAGAGATAAGAGATGCACCAATTGACGCACATACATTAACACACATATTCGCAGAACTCAGACCTCTGTGAAGCAGTATGATTTCAAACCTGTTGTTCACCTTGCTGAATATTCTGTAGACAGAGCCATTGTATTGATTGATGAATGTGTCCAAGGTGAAGATATTCAGTGATTGTAGGTGCTATATGAGGGTCATTAGTTTAGATAAGGTTCTAAGATTCCCCAACTGTATTCTTTTTCCCGGTTCATTTTTTAAATAAACTGAATGGCAATTCAATCAAATGTCTAGGTTGGCCTCAAGGTTCTAGTCTTGGTTGTCACATATGTGGTAAAATAGATTTGATTCAGATTGGTCTAAAACTATCTGATAAGGGTAACATAGCACCCTTAGAATTAGAATGATTAGTTATACTTGTATAAAACCTCCACAACATCCTTTTAATCAGAAAAACACTTTTCCACCTGATTGACAACAGCACACACTGTCAACAAGGCAACAGGTGACAGGGTATGTACAGGGTCATCACTACTGATAGGCATGGCGCTGGATTGATCATGTAAAAAACAGCTACATCATATACATTATAGCATATACATTATTATAACATTATATTTTATAAAGACAATGGAAACACTTTACTAGAAACCTCTGTCACAAGACCTACATAAATAACACTGTTGAAAACATGACATAACATGTCATAAAAAGTCCTACTTCTGGTGTCAGTTTATCAAAACTGACTTTGTACCAAGAGTTATGACTGTTCATGTCATTATCATGTAGCCCTGATGGCAGAGGGATTAAGAGAAGTTGAACCAGATCAACAACAGTGGTTATAGAGGGTTATACACTAAATATCAGGTGTTATACAATTATTATACAGTCTGACGACTATAACTAAGGAAGAAGACTGGACAGGAGAAATAATACTTTCATAAACCTCCAAACATATGTAGTATGTGTGTGTAGTACAGAAGACTATTCAGTAGATACCAAAATAAAACTAAAGGAGGCACTCAGTGGAGGGACACACACAGCAAGAGAGAAAGAAAGGAGGAAAGAGTCCTACAGTTTCTCTCTATTTCCCATCCAGTGTTTCGCAACTCTGGTCCTTGAGTGAAACACCCGTGTTTTGCATTTTTGTTCCAGCCCTGTACTAACACAGGGCTATAAATATGTTGTGCTAGTACAGGTACTAGATCAGAAATGTACGACCCAGAGGGTGCCCAGACTGAAGTAAATAATAAAAAATAACTGATCTAACCCCTAATTGAGCCAAGCTCCTACACACATGTAGGAACTAAAACCTGCACACAGGGGACACGGGGGACCGCTATTGGCCGACACACACCCCGGTCCCTATGGTGGTGTTGTATTGCACGCGTCCAAACAGTCTTCACGAGGCTTTGATGAGGCCCACTCCATGAGCTACAACAGTGTTTCCCAACTGGTGGCAAGCGGCCCGAGTTTTCTGAGCCAAAAAAAACAATGACATCATTTGTTTTACATTGTCACACATAAGACTGTAAAAACACTAGGAAATTAGGTCCAACTGACTTTGATTTAAGAAATCCGTTCAAGTATACCCATGCATAATAGACACGTGGATCGTATACAAATGTAAGCAAGGTTTGAAATTATTATGTTTTAGTCAAATGTGTTTGGTCTTATTGCAGTCAATTTGCAGTCTACAAATGATTTGTAATTATAAACTGAGTGGTTCAAGCCCTGAATGCTGATTAGCTGACAGCTGTAGAATATCATACCGTATACCACAGTTATGACAAAACATTTATTTTTAGTAACCAGTTTATAATGGTAATAAGGCACCGCAGGTTTGTGGTATATGGCCAATATACCACAGCTAAGGACTGTATCCAGGCACTCTGCGCTGCATCGTGCATAACAGCCCTTGGTACAGCCGTGGTATATTGGCCATATACTACACCCCATCGGGCCTTATTGCTTCATTTTGTTCTGGCCCCTCGACCATCCACTCAATAAAAAATATATTAAAAATCGTCCCACGGGTGAATCTAGTTGATTATCCCTGGGCTACAACCACTAACCTTAACCCTGGGAGGATTGGCCACATTTGGGGAGTGGTGGGATGAAGACACTGCTAGCCAATGAAATCAAAAGAGCAGTTTGTGGTAGTAGCTTATAGAGTGGACCGTGTTATAGTGCCCTCCACCAATATTGGCACCCTTAGTAAATATTCACAAAACGGGCTGTGAAAAAAAAAAAATCTTTACTCTTTATCCTTTTGGTCTTTCATTCCAAATATTCACAAAACTGTAACTTTTAATTAAAGTAAAATTGAGAAAAAAAATTGTGAAATAAATATTTTTTGACGAAGCATGTGCCACAATTATTGGCACTCCTAGATATTCTTATAGGTAAAATCTAACTGAAGTATATTCACATTAATATTTTACATTAAGTTCACCTGAATGATTAGGAACACATAAGTGGTAAGCCATGAATTCCCGTTTCACTGGGGTATAAATATGAGGTGACACACAGGTCAAATTCCCATCATCAATCACTATAAGAAAGACCCGATGGTTGAAAATGCCCATTTCCACTATCAGGTCAATAATTAAGAAGTTTAAAGCAACTGGAGAGAAGTTAACAATCAGCCTGGAAGAGGACGTGTGTCTATATTGACCCCACGCAGCAAGGATGGTTCGAGTGGCCAAAAAATCTTCAAGGATCACAGCTGGTGAATTGCAGACGTTAGTTGGGTCTTGGGATCCGAAAGTCTCCAAAACTACAATCAGACGCACCTACATAACCACAAGTTGTTTGGGAGAGTTGCCAAAAAAAAAGCCTTTGCTGTCAAACTCAAGTGCCTACATTTTGCAAAACTTTACCGGAGCTTTCAATGGAACTGGGTTCTATGGTCAGATGAGACCAAAATAGAGCTTTTTGGAAACAAACACCAGAGGTAGGTCTGGCATAGACAAAGATAGCCATGTAAAAAAGTACCTCATCCCCACTGTGAAGTATGGTGGTGGATCTTTGATGTTATGGGGCTGTTTTTCTTCCAAAGGCCCTAGACAACTTGTTAGGAAAAATGGTATCATGGACAAGTACCAGCAGATATAAACTGGGACATGGTTGGACCTTTCAGCAGTACATGATCCAAAGCACTCCTCAAAATCAACACAAAAATGGTTCACTGACCACAGAATCAAGATTTTGCCATGGCCATCCCAGTCCCCTGGCCTAAACCCCATAGAAAACCTGTGGGATGAGCTGAAGAGGAGAGTGGACCTCAGAATCTGAAGAGATTCTGTTTGGAGGAATGGTCTCAGATCCCTTGCCATGTGTTCTCCAACCTCATTACGTATTATAGGAGTCTCAGAGCTGTTATCGTGACAAAGGGAGGTTGCACAAAGTATTGAATGAAGGGGAGCCAATAATTGTGGCATACAGAGAAAATTATTTGTTTTATGATACATTTTTTTCAAATAATTTTACTTTAATTAAAAGGTTAGATTTATGTGAATATATTGAAAGAAAGATCAAAAGGATAAACAAATACATTTTTTTTTTCACAGCCCGTTTGCTCATATTCACCAAGGGTGCCAATATTAGTAGAGGGCACTGTACATCTCCCCTTCATAGTCCAGTGCATAGCAGAACAAACACCAGGGTTGGGATCAATTCACTTTTTCTATTGAATTTTTACTCACTTCCTGAATTGAAACCTGAAATGACCACAACATGCACAGTTCTGCCCTTCATTGCACACCTGACACATTGTTCAAACAAGGCTACCAAAACAAACACTAACATCTGTATTCTGTCACTTTTTACAAAAACAAAGTTGATCTGCAAACGAAGACAAAGGAAATGCTGTATATCCTTTCCATTGTCCGGATTGGACGAGAGGATGGTGGAGGTGGAGCCAAACCAGGAGGTGTGTCTTGATATCCAAACTCGTACACTACTTAGTACACTAGTGTGAAACGTCACCCTATTCTCCATATAGTGTTTTTAATTGGGATTTCAACTCCATGACTGAATTGAGCCCAACCCTGTGTGGGAAGTGGAAGGTTAGAATTCATCATGTCTTGCCAAGGCTTCTCCAAAGTCAGTAGCCTGGCTGCCAACGAAGAGGTCATACTTCTCTACGATCTCTGCCTTGGTCAGATGGCCGTCCTACAGAGAGAGGGGGAGAGAAAACAATCTTTTGTTAGATGCGCTCTGTTCCGGTGCACGCACGCACGCACACACACACACACACACACCTTGTCATTATCTGACTCGTAGACCAGATGTTTGGCTTCTGCCTCTGCATGGTCGTAGTCTGAAGGGAGGATCCAGTCTCTGGTCTCCTCCTTGTCCATGCGGCCATCTTTGTTTTTATCTCTGAACTCTGTAAACTGTTCTCGTTCTGTCTTCACCCACTCTGGCTCTGAAGGATCACCCTCCTGGTTATACATGTCACCTAGAGGAGGAGTAGGAGGGAAGAGAAGAGGAAAAGAGAGATGCTGATATGTTATAACTATGTGTCCCCCATGTACTGATTCAGGTGTTATTACAGGTTATAATGCACTCATGTACTCAAGGTGTTATTACAGGTTATAACTCACCTATGTACTCCTCCAGATCTATGAAGCCGTCTCCATTTTTATCAATGTCCTCCATGGTCTCCTACAGGAGAAGGTATTGGCACAAATATGTTACTGGCTGGCTACCTTAGACAATAAAGAAATCGTGCTTGTATTACAAAATAAATACTGTGTGTGTGGGTGTGTGACCCACCAGTACAACTATATCCTTCATATGGTCGTACTCCTCAGGATGGAGGAAGGCTGTAAACTCCTCTTTATTGGCCTTCAGGTCAGCGTCCAGGTCGGCCATTTTGAATCTCCTCTCGTCACGTGACATCATCTGTCTGTAGCTGAAGCCATCTTCTGGGTCTGGATCATCTTAGGGGCACACATACCAATTAAAAAAGTTTAAGTCAGACCTTCCAGTAAAAAGGCACTTGTCAGGGGTCATAAGCTCCATTCTTATACTCGTTCAGAGTGTGTGCCCATACCCAGTATGTATCCGTATGTGGCATTCTTGTACTCCTCCCAGGACACCAGTCCATCTCCGTTAAGGTCATGACCTTTCCACTGGCGGTCCACATCATCATAGATCCACCTCTTCTGACTGTGTTTGATCCACTTCTTCATCTCCTCTACTGACACATACCCATTCTTGTCCTCATCTATACGCTCTACCAACATACTGTAGGGAGAGAGAGATGAAGGGTGTAAATCCATCTTTTCAATACAAATCTATTTCTCTCGCTTCTAAACGAGATGCAGCATCTGTGTATTTGTGTGTGGGTGTGTTACCCCAATCTCTCCTTGCTCTCTTCAGGTGTGAGCTGATCGAAGGTCTTGGCCTCATCCTGTCCAAGAAACGCTTCATGGTCATAATCAAAGTTATCTGCGTCGTCATGGTTGCGGTTGCTAAGCAGGTCGTCATGAATGACACGGTCCTTCTTGTCGATGGTGGGTTTACTGGAGGCGTGCACCACGCACAGCGCAAAACACATGACCAACGGCCGCAGCGCCATACTCTGACACACACACGACAGACAGACAGATGCTTACAACAATATGATTATGTCAGTGTATTGAGTTTACGACAGGAATTCGTCATGACCATCTTTAGTTTAACCATACTAATAGTAACGGCCTTAGCAAGCTAGAAATCTAGCCGGATATCAACGTGATCAGTGAGTGTGTGATGAGGTAGCTAGTTCCACCAAAGATATAACAATCGCAGTTTCCCCTATTCATCTGTGGCTCCACCGTTTCTGTCTGAACTAGCTACGTTTTTTTTTTACATGACATGGATAGCTAGTTGGCTTTATGTTAGTCTTACCCTGCTGTGCAGCCAATTAGCAAGCAAGCTAACGTTAGCAAATAAGCATGCTTGCTAGCTCGACATCTGTTGAAATAAATGCA
Source organism: Oncorhynchus tshawytscha (assembly GCF_018296145.1). Classification (NCBI taxonomy): domain Eukaryota; kingdom Metazoa; phylum Chordata; class Actinopteri; order Salmoniformes; family Salmonidae; genus Oncorhynchus; species Oncorhynchus tshawytscha. The sequence continues at coordinate 31,244,595 of NC_056447.1, read as the reverse complement.
CTGTTCATGTCAGCGTATAGCGTTTAATGTTACAACAATTTAGCAGGATAAAACAGATGCACTGTGAATTTAGGTATGCGTAAAAGTGATATTTTACTCACCGGTCTTTCTGAAGTCGTTCGATTTTGACCGTCAACGTCATCTACTCCGGATACACACCCATCGCCGTAGTAAAGTCGTTTCCTGTACTAAGATTAGCTTGTTTCATACCGCTCCGCCATTACTCCACTTCTGGACAGCTTCGGCCTTTTGATTGGTTAATAACCGCCACGTCCTCACGCTATGAGCGTGTAATGTTTTTAAATATTTTCCCCATTCCCAAAAAAAGAGCAGCACTTATCAAACCAACTTTCTAACGTTGACTTTTATTTCTTGTTGTGACATTAGTGTTTTTTAACTGCATCACACAACCAAGTTCATTAGTAGGATATGCATGAGTGCATCCCCTCAAGCTGCATGCCCATTTCATCATCAATCATTGACATTCCAACTGAGTGGGGATATTCTGAAATGAAAGAATGAGGTGATGGCGATAAAATAGAGATTCAAGCAGTTCTCAATTCCAGGCTAAATCAGGAAATATCCCATCTATTAAGTACTAGACTACGGTAATATCCCATCTATTAAGTACTAGAATACGGTAATCAAACACAACACGTCTAGAAAGCGTCATATTTATTTCAACAACATACACAGTACAAAAATATAATTACAAAGCAGAGGTAAAACCTAATTAATGGGGTTGCTGACAGTGTCCTGCCTGACCCCTCTACCCAGTCTTCTGCCCCATCGTGTGTGCTCCCCCTTCCCCTGCTGGCTTGGAGGTCCTCTTTGGGTTCTGGATGAAGTGAGAGAGTGAGTCGAGTCTGGCTGGGGACATTCCGTCACTCAGTGGCTGAAACTGAAAGTCTCCTGCAACAGCAACAAACAGCCACATTCAAGCATCTTCATGTCACATAAAAAAACAGCTAAATTCAAGCATCTCAAAGTTTGACTTCGGCTACAAAAAGGTATTGCGCAGTAAAATTTGCATTGAATGGAGTCACTAGAAGCAAAAGTCCAACCCCGGCAAATTTAATTACATTAATTATGCCATTTGGCAGAAGCTTTTATCCAAAGCGACATTGTCATACACGCATACATTTTTACGTATGGGTGGTCCGAGGAATCAAAAACAACTTTACAGTTGTTGCAAGCTCCATGCTCTAACAACAGAGCTCCAGAGGACCCCAGTACTGATCCAAAATAGAGAGCATAGCACAACAGTATGTGTGTGTGTTGGTATGTGAGCGTGAGGGCTCACTGTGTGTGTGTGTGTGTGTAACCTGAGCTGTTGTCTCCTTCCTTTTTCTCAGCAAGGAAGGTTCTCTGCATCATCAGTCTCTTAACGGTGTGGCACTTATAGCTCAGCTCTGGACTGGCTTCAGGGTCTGCCCCTAAAACAAACACACACGAGAGAGAAGAGAGGAGAGAGAACTTAGAGTGAAGATCAGTTCATCTCTATGAAACTCACCACTCGTCAATACTCACCACTCGACTGTCCCTCCTCGAAGAGCACACAGGTGCCCAAGGCATCTGTCAGGAGATATGGGGGAGAGAAGAGAGAGCCAGAGAGGGGAGAGTTAAACAGACACTCAGTCTGTAACTCAGTATCACAACAGGGCACTAATAACACTACTCCTAAACATGTAGAACTACATGTACTTTACTGGAAAATGGATAACACAAATGTTGTATTAAAAAACAGACCCCTAGCCCATCTTCTCTAGACACCTAGTCTATCAGTAGGCAAGATGCAACAAGTGACATGTTGAGTTGCCTGTCCCTTCAGATCTAAAGTGTACCTAGGGAGGAGGGGCAAGGGGTTCATTATACATTCAGCAAACATGTCAGGCATAAGCAAATAGAATCCACCAATAATGAATACACTTACCGTCATACTCTCCCGCAAACACGTATCTTCCCACCTGCATCATTGGCTGCTCACTGTCAATGTCCTTCAATTCAACAAATAAGAAAGTCAACAGGAGGAGGAATGTAAAGGATTCATTGAACATTCGCTTTGCTACCTACTGTAGCGCGCGAGAAGGGGAAGCCAGATCACTCACCAGTATCTTGCAGGTTCCCTGACACTTGGTCAAAAAATCTGAGTTAATTATACCAGAGAGCTCAACCACAACCAACTGCTCCTAAAAAGAGAGGGAGAAAGAGAGGTGCAGAACATTTAAGAAATTGTCTTCAGTCATTTTTCCATGATAGAGGGTGTATCTGATCACAACAAACACTAGATGTCATTGTCCACCATAAAATGTGTTGGCTAAGACTTACCAGAGGTCTCTAGAATACTGTAGGAGCCATTTCTACACTACGGGTGCATCCCAATACTCTTATTTCTCCCAAAGTGTGCACTTGTTAATTTCCCTTCACTGATATGAAAAGGAAGTGACTGGCTGGTATAGGAAATACGGTGAAAACTCCCTCCAGCCCGACCAATCCAATGCTTTTAGATTTGTGGGAAGTCTTCAACCTTCGGGGGAGTTTAAAAGGCGGTGAAGTGCACCAGTCCCTCCTGCAGCAAAGCACCCCCACAACATGATGCTGCCACCCCCGTGCTTCATGGTTGGGATGGTGTTCTTTGGCTTGCAAGCCCCCCTTTTTCCTCCAAACATAACGATGGTCATTATGGCCGAACAGTTCTATTTTTGTTTCATCAGACCAGAGGACATTTCTCCAAAAAGTACGATCTTTGTCCCCATGTGCAGTTACAAATCGTAGTCTTTTTTTTTTATGGTGGTTTTGAGCGGCCGTTCAGGCTGAGTGGCCTGGTACCTTCAGGCGTTTGGAAATTGCTCCCAAGGATGAACCAGACTTGTGGTCTACAATATCTTTTCTGAGGTCTTGGCTGATTTCTTTTGATTTTCCCATGGATGTGAAGCAGAGGCACGGAGTTTGAAGGTAGGCCTTGAAATACATCCACAGGTACACCTCCAATTGACTCAAATGATGTCAATTAGTCTATCAGAAGCTTCTAAAGTCATGTAATTATTTTCTGGAATTTTCCAAGCTGCTTATAGGCACAGTCAACTTAGTGTATGTAAACTTCTGACCCACTGGAATTGTGATACAGTGGGTTAGATTATTTCACTTGTCTGTAAAAAATTGTTGGAAAAATTACTTGTGTCATGTACAAAGTAGATGTCCTAACTGACTTGTGTCATGCACAAAGTAGATGTCCTAACCGACTTGCCAAAACTATAGTTTGATAACAAGAAACTAGTTTTAATGACTCCAACCTAAGTGTATGTAAATTTGACTTCAACTCTGCAATATAGCTCACACACAGTGCCTTCAGAAAGGGGGGGTGTAGCCAGGTTTCCTCCAGACGTGATGCTCGGCATTCAGGCCAAAATAGTCATCTTGGTTTCATCAGATCAGAGAATCTTGTTTCTCATGGTCTGAGAGTCTTCAGGTGTCATTCAGCTATCTCCAAGCGGGCTGTGATGTGCCTTTTACTGAGGAGTGGCTTCCGTCTGGCCACTCTACCATAAAGGCCTGATTGGTGGAGTGCTGCAGAGATGGTTGTCCTTCTGGAAGGTTCTCCCATCTCCACAGAGGAACTCTAGGGCTCTGTCAGAGTGACCTTTGGGTTTTTGGTCACCTCCGTGACCAAGGCCCTTCTCCCCAATTGCTCAGGTTGGTGGTTCCAAACTTCCTCCATTTAAGAATGATGGAGGCCACTGTGTTCTTAGGGACATTCAATGCTGCAGAAATTCTTTGGTACCCCTCCCCAGATCTGTGCATTGACACAATCCTGTCGTCTCGGAGCCCTATGGACAATTCCTTCAACCTCGTGGCTTGGTGTTTGCTCTGATATGCACTGTCAACTGTGGGACCTTATATAGACAGATGTGTTCCTTTCCAAATCAAGTCCAACAATTAAATTTACCACAGGTGGACTCCAAACAAGTTGTATAAACATCTCAAGGATGATCAACGGAAACAGGACTCACCTGCGCCCAATTTCGAGTTCCATAGCAAAGGGTCTGAATACTTAAGTAATTAAGGAATCTGTTTTTTTGTTTTCTAAAAACCAGTTTTTCACTGTCATTATTGGGTATTGTGTGTTGATTGATTAAATAAAAATCCTCAGCAATCTTAGAATAAGGCTGTAACGTAGCAAAATGTGACAAAAGTCAAGGGCTCTGAATACTTCCCGAAGGCACTGAGATATACACACACAGAGCCATATCCCAGTAATGCTTAGAGAAGACCTTATGTCAAGTGTTATTGAAGTGTTGCGCCTGCAGGTTCACCTGCCTCATGTAAAGCCTATTGCTATAGGCCACCAAGTGCTAACAGTCAGTAACTAAATAATATGTATGAAATGCTTGATAGTGTATGTGACGTAAACAGAGGTCTACTTTCTTGAGGACCTGAATATTGACTGGTTTTCATCAAGCTGTTTGCTCAAGAGGAAGCTTCTCACTGTAACCGCTGCCTGTAATCTGGTTCAGGTTACTAATCAACCTACCAGGGTGTTTACAGACACTACAAGAACAAGGTCACACTTTTGTTCTAGCTGTATCCTTACCCATTGGATGCAGTGATCACAATATAATGGCTATATCTAGAAGAAACATTGTTTCAAAATCTGGGCCTAAAATAGTGTATAAAAGAACACACAAGATTTTGCTGTGACCCTTATGTGGATGTAAAGAATGTGTTGGTCTGATGTGATTATTAAGGAGCATCTAGACACTGCACTTGATGAATTTATGAAATTGCTTCTTCAAATGATTGATAAACATGCACCTAGTCAGTCCATTTCTATTAGAACTGTTAAGGCTCAATGGATTAATGAGGAATTGAAAAACTGTATGGTTGAAAGAGATGGGGTAAAAGGAGTGGCTAATAAGTCTGGCTGCACATCTAACTGGCTGACTTACTGCAAATTGAGAAATATGACTAAACTTTTAACAAAAATAAACTATACCATGATCAATGATATAAAACTTGAGTACTTTAAATTATGGACAGAGAAACATTAAACTGCATCTTTCATCGAATCAGATGACTTATCACAAAACCACTTGATGTTGGCAATTATTCTAATAATTACTTAATTGGCAAAGTGTGTAAACTTAAGCAGGAAATGGCAACAAACAGTGAGCCATCGTATTCATGAATTAAAAAAATTATGAAAGAAAAGCATTTTAAGTTAGAATAGTTTGGGAGAGGTAGAAAAATTGTTATTGATCAATAATGACAAACCTGGCATTGAAAATTTAGATGGAAGGCTACTGAGGATGGTAACTGAGTCTATAACCACTCCTATCCGTCATATATTTAATCGGAATCTAGAGGAAGGTGTTTGTCCTCAGGCCTGAAGGGAAGCCAAAGTCATTCCGCGTGGTGCATTTCTCTAGACCCTCTACTCTTTTCTATTTTTACCAATGACCTGCCACTGGCATTAAAACAAAGCCTGTGTGTCCATGTATGCTGATGATTCAACCATTTACGCATCAGCAACCACAGCTAATGAAGTCACTGAAACCCTTAACAAGGAGTTGCAGTCAGTTTTGGAATGGGTGGCCAGTAATAAATTGGTCCTGAACATCTCTAAAACTAAGAGCATTGTATTTGGTACAAATCATTCCTTAAGTGCTAGACCTTAGCTGAATCTGGTAATGAATGGTGTGGCTGTTGAACGAGTTGAGGAGACTAATTGTTACCTAAGATTGTAAACTGTCATAGTCAAAACATATACAGTGCCTTGCAAAAGTATTCACCCCCCATTGTGTTTTTCCTATTTTGTTGCATTACAACCTCCAATTTAAATATATTATTTGGATGTCATGTAATGTACATATACAAAAGTCCAAATTGGTGAAGGTATAGGTTTCAAAAAATGTAAAAAAAAAATATATAAAAACAAAAGTGGTGGGTGCATATGTATTCATCCTCTTTGCTATCAAGACCCTAAATACGATCTGGTGCAACCAATGACCTTCAGAAGTCACATAGTTAAAAAAAAAAAAAAAAAATTAAATCTACCTGTGTGGATCTAAGAGTCACATGATCTCAGTATATACACACACACCTGTTCTGATAGGCCCCAGAGTCTGCAACACCACTAAGAAAGGAGCACCACCAAGCAAGCAGCACTATGAAGACCAATGAGCTCTCCAAACAGGTCAGGGACCAAGTTGTGGAGAAGTACAGATCAGGGTTGGGTTATAAAAAAATATCAGAAACTTTGAACATCCCACACAGCACCATTAAATCCATTATTTATAAATGGAATGAATAATGGCACAAAAACAAACCTGCCAAGAGAGGGCCACCCACCAAAACTCACAGACCAGGTCTCTTTGTTGCCTCTCATTAGTCAGAGGGGCAACAAAGAGACCAAAGATAACCCTGAAGGAGCTGCAAAGCTCCACGGCGGAGATCGGAGTCCATAGATCGGAGTCCATCTGTCCATAGGACCACTTTAAACTGTACACTCCACAGAGCTGGGCTTTACAGAAGAGTGGCCAGAAAAAAAGCTATTGCTTAAAGAAAAAATAAGCAAACACATTTGGTGTTCGCCAAAAGGCATGTCGGAAACTCCCCAAACATATACAGTGGGGCAAAAAAGTATTTACTTAGCCACCAATTGTGCAAGTTCTCCCACTTAAAAAGAAGAGGCCTGTAATTTTCATCATAGGCACACTTCAACTATGACAGACAAAATGAGGGGGGAAAAAAATCCAGAAAATCACATTGTAGGATTTTTTATTAATTTATTTGCAAAAAAAACTTTGTTTTGCATTATAAACCAAATTGAACATGTTTCATTATTTACTTGAGGCTAAATTGATTTTATTGATGTATTATATTAAGTTAAAATAAGCGTTCATTCAGTATTGTTGTAATTGTCATTATTACAAATACATTTATATTAAACTTCTTTATTTATTTAAAAAAAATAAAATAAAAACCGCCCGATTAATAGGTATCGGCTTTTTTGGCCCTCCAATAAATCGGTATCGGTGTTGAAAAATCATAATCGGTCGACCTCTAATCACAAGTAGACATAATTGCAAATGATTAAATCCATCCAATAGAAAAATAATAATTTTTGTTACGAATTGAACTTTAAATGAGTTGACTCTTCACATGGGATTTCAATGAATAACAAAAGAAAGGGAACATTGAATGATCCCAATGATCCATCGCATCTCACAAAAACATTTACCATTCATCTGTCGAATGATAGTCTAGAAACTAAAGCTTTGGTTGCCTTCCTCTCAGGATTCCATGTCTTCTCCCTGGACCTCAATGTCCACCTCTAGAACAGACTGTGAGGCCTCATCTTCACTTTCACTTTCCAACCTAGTTGAGGATGGCTTGTTGTCAGGCTCAAAAAGCATCAAATTTGCCCGGATGGCCACAGATTTTTCAACCCTTGTATTGGTCAGCCTGTTGCGTGATTTGGTGTGTGTGTTCCCAAACAAGGATGTTGGTAGGATTTGGAGGATGATGGAGGCAACAGGGGAAAGAGCCTCAGTCCCTTCCATCAGGTGGCTGATGAGATATGTTGGCACGACTGCCATATTGCATCTCCAACATGTATGCTGCGGCGTGTTTGGGCTTCAGGCAGAAGTCTTCACGATTTTTGATGCATTTCAGAACTACAGTTTCCACTGCTTGGAGCAACTTATTCACATACATCTGCAAGCAGAGTCTGAACATCAGACAGGATGGCATTGTCTCCCTCAATCCATGCAATGGCTAAGGTTTCAGGAGTTTCAGACTGCTTACCACTCTCTCCCAAAATACATCAACCAGGAGGATCCTCTTGATGAGGCTGTCCATATCAGCAGACTGTTATATGGCCATATTTTGGAGAGACTCCTTCCCCTCCAGGAGATTGTCAAACATGATGACAACACCACCCCAACGGGTGTTGCCGGACAGCTTCAATGTGGTGCTCTTATTCTTCGCACTTTGCTTGGTGAGGTAGATTGCTGCTATACCGTTCACATACCTAACCATTTCCTTGGCTCTCTTGTATGATGTCCTTGATAAGCAGATTCAATGCATGAGCAGCACAGCCAATGGGTGTGATGTGAGGGTAGGACTCCTCCACTTTAGACCAAGCAGCCTTCATGTTCGCAGCATTGTCTGTCACCAGTGCAAATACATTCTGTGGCCCAAGTCATTGATGACTGTCTTCGGCACATCTGCAATGTAGAGACAGGTGTGTCTGTTGTCTTGTTGAATACTGGTTGAGGGGTGGAGATGTAGTTAATTATTCCTTGCCCACAAACATTCGACCACCCATCAGAGATGATTGCAATCCAGTCTGCTTTCTCTATGATTTGCTTGATCTTCCCTTGAACTCTGCATCAGCAAATGAGCAGATAAAGCATGTCTGGTTGGAGGGGTGTATGCTGGGTGAAGAACATTCAGAAATCTCTTCCAATACACATTGCCTGTGAGCATCAGAGGTGAACCAGCTGCATACACAGCTCGAGCAAGACATTCATCAGCATTTCTCTGACCAAGTTGCTCCATTGAGTGAAAAAAGCTTCTGATTCCAGGAGGACCATGAGCTGTTGCTATCAATAAGGTGTCTGATTCATCATTTTCACCTTGAATAGAAGTAGAGAGACTTTTGTCAGAGGTTGCTTGTTGTGAGCACTGAGGGAACTTTATGCCCTTGGCCAGATGATTTTGCATCTTTGTTGCATTCGTCACATATGATTTGCCACAGTATTTGCAAATGTACATACACAGCTTTTCCTACATTAGCTGCAGTGAAATGTCTCCACACATTAGATCGTGCGCGTGGCATTTTCCTGTAAAGATTAGAAAAAAACGAGTAAAGAAAAACAAATACAATTCCATGTACAGGTAAATAGTTAAGCAGTTAGATTAAACAACTCCTTTGTAATAAGTTTTTAAAAGAAACATGTATGGAAACAGGTGAATGAACACTCAGTTAGCAGGCTCAAGCAAGCTAAAACCCACATGGTAGCAAAAGCTAACTAGCAGAAATTGTTAACAAGTTATAAATGATTTAAACACCCTTTGTTGTAAGCTACTATTTACTAGTTAACAAAAAAAAAGTCATATTTATTCACCCCACCCAGTATTGTAAACAAAACTTACCAGAAAGCATGTAGTCCTTAGCTCAGACAGTGTAGTAGTGTGGACTCAATAGCATCTTATTAGTGTGCAAGATCTTGAGAATCAGCTGTACATGTGATGGAAGAATGCACTGTGCATGCAGAGGGTTACAATTCCATTGAATTGGGGATAGTTTAACCAAAATATGCCACAAGACCTAGAATTGCCTTATGTGTATCCCACAAAAAAAGGTTCCCTGTTATAAGCTAAACTTTTTGATGAATTCAAGCAAAATTACCAGGCTTAACTTCCCATGGAAAATTGCCCGGAAAGTTTGCAACCCTTTGCAACCCTAGCTCTGACACACACACTTACCAGAGCAGACATGCCATCAGGGGTCTTTTCATAGTCCCCAAATCCAGAACAAATGCAAGAAAGCGTACAGTATTATATAGAGCTTCACGCTTCTCCCCTATTTAACCTAGATATTTTGTATGTATTGACATGTAGGTTATGCATGCCACTTTTAAATGTATGTAGTTCCATCTTTGAACTGTTCTTGTCTATTAATTTTCTGTATTATGTAATGTTCCATGTTCTGGGAGGAAGAGTAGCTGTGGCTTTCGCAACAGCTAATGGGGATCCTAATAAAATACCAAAATATGTTGCATTACCACCCCCAACTGGACTGTAGTATAAATCCAGTATACCTTCTGAAAAATAAAATAAAATAATTTAAAACCCTTCCAACTAACCCTACAGTCATTAAAAACCAACTACCCCATTCCATTTTCTGTGATTTACATTTCATTCTGCAGTACAGTTAATAACTATTGCTATGAATGCTAAGAAGCCAACCTTACTAAAGCATAGATCACTCATTGGCCTATCCCTATGTGCTGGCACACATCTATTACTCACAGGGATCCCTCACCCTTAAACCATCCTCCTCTACTCTCTCCACTGCCTCAGCATACACCACTTTCTGCACTGCTCTGACTCTGACCAACTCAACCTGCCTTACTCGCACAGGACACATCCAATCCCCTGCAACATGGGAACCCCTACAGTTGACACATAACTTCATCCACTTAAACTACATAATCCTCTGTCCTATACCCTCCAGCACACTTCCCACATCTTGGAATCTCCCTCCTACAAACTGCTGCGACAATAAACATGGCACCTGAAACATTACAGTGGATTCTACACAACAGATCTAACAGGATAACTGATATATCCTAACATGACTTTTTCAAGTAGAGAATCAAAAAGACAGACTGTGCCACCTCTGTTTCACCACGCTCCCCACTGGGTCTGCAGCGCACAAAACAGCCGCCATCACAAACACCAGAAATGTTCAACTGCTTCACCTCCACACTTAACACTACCCCAAAAATCACACATTTCAATGATGCCCTGCTACTATGAGGAAAGCAAGAAACTGATCTTAATCTAAGTTGCGTGACAATGAGTGCCGACTCCATCTGGGCGGAAGTAACACAAACTATCAGTCCACTACGGGTTACCGTCACTGATTCAACTACACCTAACTTGTTTCCCACCCACTCTGAAACCACAACTAGATCTGGCAAAGAGCAAGGATCCACTCTCTCCCAGAAATGTACTCCTACTGGACCAGATTCTTCTTTATCGTGTCCATCAACGCAAGGGTCGGACTCCGAGCTCTTCACCACACCTTCCACGTCACTTAATTGGCCCTAATTAATTTCACCGCCAGAACTCAGTATGGCGTACGGCTCACTCTGTTTGCACTTGACAACAATCTTCGACACACCATCTCCTTTTCTGCCATCTTCAGATTCAACCTCAGCCTTTCATCCTCTTTTTCCCTCCATTCCTCTTCCTGAAATCCTATTAAAACGACTCCGAGTGAAAACTCTACATTTCTGAATAGAAATCTCTTTCTTGACTCCTTGAGGGACGCCATCTATCAAAAAGCTGCATTCCCCTTCCTGAATCCCTGTTCAGCCTGACAACGTCATGTGGAACACACTGGCAGAGGGAGAGGCGGCGTGCAAGAAAAAAAGTAGTGAACACTTCATGAGGTAGGATAGATTATTGAGCAGCACCATTGGGGATGGGGCACTCACATGTACCCACGTGAACAGGAAGTGTTAGCTCACAGGTTGAAGGAGAGAGCATATGGTTCTTGCCTTCTCACTAGATCAGCTTTGTAATACACCTCTCTGCACATTTGTTCGGTAAATCAAATGGATTGCTAATTTGTATTTTATATCCGGCAATAAATGGTTACATCACCCAACCAAAGATCTCCGTCTGGAATGTCAATTCTATGTAGTCGCTTCACAAACTGCTCTCATTCTGTGCCAGTGGCGTTTCATAGGGAATCAGAGTCGAATAAGCAAAGTCACTATCTGTTACGAAAACTACTCTTTGGTCTTACCTCCTCCTCCCATTCGTCTTCCATATTCACGATGCTCGATAAGAAACTGCCGGGAATAATAAACAAAGACCCACACCGCTGTGAAACCGGCACTAATAACTAAGTACTTCCTGGTCACGAAGTTTGGGACTCCTTCAGAATATAAATCCTTTCCAGTTTAATAAATAGTTACGGCGAAAATGATGGAAAATGTGCAAAAATATCGATATGTTATAATAGTTACCATACAAAGAACAATCGAAATATTTTTTAAAGGTTGCCTTTTTTTAATCTTAAAAAAAAGTCAATGTTTTTTTGTGTCTGTACTCCTATCATTTATTGCACAGGTTCAACATTATCTGTACTTGTGTCGCAGTAAAAGGTGGGTCCATTGTCCGCAGGAGCACTTTTATATTTCCAAATGCACAGAGTGTACATCAAGTGGACCTTCGCTGCTCATTTTGGCGGCCATTATAGTGGCCAATCAGCTTAAATCCAATAGTTTTTCCATATTGCACCGTACACTATTTTCTGTACGTTGTGTCGCTGTAAAAGCGAGCACTTCAACTTTCCAGAGTTTACACCCCCAGCAGTGGCACTGCTAATTTTGCAGCCACATTTCATACACAATATTCTGTACATTACATTTAAATTAGCAAAAGTTTAAATTCCATAGCTTTATGCCAGTTTTCAATGTAATTCTATAAATTGAATTGTGTTTATTTCAAATTGTTTGTGCTTTTGTACTTGTCTAATGACTCACCTTTTTATGGATGTTTCCCAGCAGTTTGTGATTTGTTAGTATTTTGTATCAGGGTTGGCTTCATGTTCAAGTCCGATTCTACCACACCTGATTCTACTAATCAGCTTATTAGTAGAAACACTATGGCAGAACTCACAGGTGGCCGGTGGTACCTTAATTGGGGAGGACAGGCTCTTAGTAATGACTGGAACAGAATAATGGGAATGGTATCAAACATGTGTTTCATTCCATTCCATTGAATCTATTCCAACTATTATTATGAGCTGTCCTCCCTTCAGCAGCCTCTTGTGGTAGAACTGCTCTTGAACAAAGGCATGCACACCATGTGGGTCTTTAAGAGCAGGTTGGACCTCAGATTTGACTGAGTTACAGTTCATATAAGAAAATCAGTCAATGTAAATAAATAAATGAGGCCCTAATCTATGGATTTCACATGACTGGGAAAACAGATACAGTATCTGTTATGAGTCCGTATCTGGTATGACCACTATTTGCCTCACCCAACAAGACACATCTCTTTCATATAGAGTTGATTAGGCTGTTGATTGAGGCCCGTGGAATGTTGTCCCATTCCTCTTCGATGGCTGTGGGAAGTTGCTGGATATTGGCAGGAACTGGAACACACTATCATACACGTCGATCCAGAGCATCCCAAACAATGGGTGACATGTCTGGTGAGTATGCAGGCAATGGAAGAACTGGGACATTTTCAACTTCTAGGAATTGTGTACAGATCCTTGCGATATGGGGCTGTGCATTATCATACTGAAACATGAGGTGACGGCGGCGGATGAATGGCACAATGATGGGCCTCAGGATCTCCTCACAATATCTCTGTGCATTCAAAATGCCATCGATAGAATGCAATTGTGTTCGTTGTCTGTAGCTTGCGCCTGCCCATACCATAACCCCCCTGCCATCTGCCTGCTATAAAGTTGAAACTGGGATTAATCCGTTAAGAACACACTTCTCCATCTTGCCAGTGGCCATCGAAAGTGAGCATTTGCCACTGAAGTCGTTATGATGCCGAACTGTAGTCAGGTAAGGCCCTGGGTGAGGACGAAGAGCACACATATGAGCTTCCCTGAGACGGTCTCTGACAGTTTGTTTAGAAATTCTTCAGTTGTGTAGACCCACAGTTTCTTCAGCTCTCCGGGTGGCTGGTTTCAGACGATCCCGCAGGTGAAGAAGCTGGATATGGAGGTCCTGGGCTGGCGTGGTTACACGTGGTCTGCGGTTGTGAGGCCGGTTGGACGTACTGCCAAATTCTCGAAAACACCATTGAGGCGGCTGATGGTAGAGGAATTAACATAAAATTATCTGGCAACAGCTCTGGTGGACATTCCTGCAGTCAGCATGCCAATTGCACGCTCCCTCAAAACTTGAGACATATTTGGCACACATAAGATCTCCAGTACACCTCCCCAGCCCGGTATGTCATGTGCCGGTTCCCTGCATTCGCCCTAAAGAGCAAGAAACCGTTCGGGAGGCGATGGAGAAGTTAGGAGAGAGTGAGAGGAGAGAGATGTTGTGCAAGTGTGTTCTGCTCAACATTCGACCAGAGGATCCGGTTAGCTATCTGGTGAAACCTGCGCCGGCTTCACACATCTGGACTCCAGTGCGCCTCCCCAGTCCGGTACGTCCTGTGCTTCCTCCCCGCACTCACCCTGAAGTGCGTGTCACCAGTCCGGTGCTACCTGTACCGGCTCCACGCACTAGGCCTCCAGTGCGCATTCACAGTCCAGAGCTTCCGGCGACGGTTCCCGGTCCGAGCTTCCGGCGACGGTTCCCAGTCCGGAACCTCCAGCGACGGTCCACGATCCGGAACCTCCAGCGACGGTCCACGGTTCGGAACCTCCATCGACGTTCAACGGTCCGGAGCTTCCAGGCAAGGCGTTCAGTCCTGCTCCAGGGCAGGAGCCTTCCTCTGTGCCGGTGGCCAGTCCAGGCACGGTGTCCAGTCCCGCTCCCTGGCAGGAGCCTTCCTCTGCGCCGGTGCCCAGTCCAGGCAAGGCGTCCAGTCCCGCTCCCTGGCAGGAGCCTTCCTCTGCGCCGGTGCCCAGTCCAGGCACGGCGTCCAGTCCCGCTCCTTGGCAGGAGCCTTCCTCTGCGCCGGTGCCCCATCCAGGCACGGTGTCCAGTCCCGCTCCAAGGCAAGAGCCTACCTCTGTGCCAATGCCCCGTCCAGGCACGGTGTCCAGTCCCGCTCCATTGCAGGAGCCTTCCTCTGCGCCGATGCCCAGTCCAGACACAGCGTTCAACCCAGCTCCATGGCCGGAGCCTTCCGCTGCGCCGGTGTCCAGTCCAGGCACGGCGTCCAGCCCAGCTCTATGGCCGGAGCCTTCCTCTGTGCCAGTGCCCAGTCCGGGTGCGGCGTCCAACCTAGCTCCATGTCCAGATCCGTGGTCAAGGCAGGGGCATAGAGAGCCCTTGGATTCTCTATAGTGGTTTAGGTCAGGGTGTGACTAGGGGGGGTGTTCTAGAATGTGTATTTCTATGTTGGTGGTTTTGTATGGTTCCCAATTAGAGGCAGCTGGTAATCGTTGCCTCAAATTGGGGTTCATATTTAGGAAGCCCTATCTCCCACCTGCTTTGTGGGATATTGTTTTGTGTTTGTGCACCACTTCTTCACGTTTCGTTATTGGTTTATTGTTTTTTCTGTAAAGTTTCACCAAAATAAAGATGTGGAACTTCAATCACGCTGCTCCTGCGTCCGCTCATTTTGAAGTTCGTGACACCTAGGATCAAGGGAGACACTCAAGTTTTTTAGTACTTTATCTCTTGACACATTGATGAAAATAATAATTGACTCTAAAACTACAAGCTGCATACTGGACCCTATTCCAACTAAACTACTGAAAGAGCTGCTTCCTGTGCTTGGCCCTCCTATGTTGAACATAATAAACGGCTCTCAATCCACCTGATAAGTACCAAACTCACTAAAAGTGGCAGTAATAAAGCCTCTCTTGAAACAGCCAAACCTTGACCCAGAAAATGATCGGCCTATATCGAATCTCCCATTCCTCTCAATTATTTTTAGAAAAAGCTGTTGCGCAGCAACTCATTGACTTCCTAAAGACAAACAATGTATAACGAAACGCTTCAGTCTGGTTTTAGACCCCATCATAGCACTGAGACTGCACGTGTGAAGGTGGTAAATTACCTTTTAATGGCATCAGACCGAGGCTCTGCATCTGTCCTCATGCTCCTAGACCTGCTTTTGATACCATCGATCACCACATTCTTTTGGAGAAATTGGTCTACATGTTCTGGCCTGGTTTAGATTTTATCTGTCGGAAAGATATCAGTTTGTCTCTGTGAATGGTTTGTCCTATTGACAAATAAACTGTATATTTCGGTGTTCATCAAGGCTCCGTTTTAGGACCACTTTTGTTTTCACTATATATTTTACCTCTTGGTGATGTCATTCGGAAACATAATGTTAACTTTCACTGCTATGTGGATGACACACAGCTGTACATTTCAATGAAACGTGGTGAAGCCCCAAAATTCCCTCCCTGGAAGCCTGTGTTTCAGACATGAGGAAGTGGATGGTGGCAAATGTTCTACTTTTAAACTCGGACAAAACAGAGGTGCTTGTTCTAGGTCCCAAGAAACAAAGATATCTTCTGTTGAATCTGACAATTAATCTTGATGGTTGTACAGTCTTCTCAATAAAACTGTGAAGGACTTTGGCGTTACTCTGGACCCTGATCTCTCTTTTGACAAACATATCAAGACTGTTTCAAGGACAGATTTTTTCCATCTATGTAACATTGTAAAAATCAGAAACTTTCTGTCCAAAAATTATGCAGAAAAATGAATCCATGCTTTTGTCACATCTAGGTTCGACTACTACAATGCTCTACGTTCCGGCTACCCGAATAAAGCACTAAATAAACTTCAGTTAGTGCTAAACACGGCTGCTAGAATCTTGGCTAGATCTCAAAAATTTGATCATATTACTCCAGTGCTAGCCTCTCTACACTGGCTTCCTGTTAAGGCAAGGGCTGATTTCAAGGTTTTACTGCTAATCTACAAAGCATTACATGGGCTTGCTCCTACCAATCTTTCTGATTTGGTCCTGCCGTACATACCTACACGTACGCTACGGTCACAAGATGGCCTCCTTACTGTCCCTAGAATTTCTAAGCAAACAGCTGGAGGCAGGACTTTCTCCTATAGAGCTCCAATTTTATGGAATGGTCTGCCTATCCATGTGAAAGATGCAGACTCGGTCTCGACCTTTAAGTCTTTATTGAAGATTCATCTCTTCAGTAGGTCCAATGATTGAGTGTAGTCTGGCCCAGGAGTGTGAAGGTGAACGGAAAGGCAATGGATCAACAAACCGCCCTTGCTGTCTCTACCTGGCCAGTTCCCCTCTCTCCACTGGGATTCTCTGCCTCTAACCCTATTACAGGGGCTGAGTTACTGGCTTACTGGTGCTCTTCCATGCCATCCCTAGGAGGGGTGAGTCACTTGAGTCGGTTGAGTCACTGACATGATCTTCCTGTCCGGGTTGGTGCCCCCCCTTGGGTTGTGCCGTGGCGGAGATCTTTGTGGGTTATACTCGGCCTTGTCTCAGGATGGTAAGTTGGTGGTTGAAGATATCCCTCTAGTGGTGTGGGGGCTGTGCTTTGGCAAAGTGGATGGGGTTATATTTTGCCTGTTTGGCCCTGTCCGGGGGGGGTATCGTCGGACGGAGCCACAGTGTCTCTCGACCCCTCTTGTCTCAGCCTAGGGTCAGTCTGTTATATCTGGAGTTTTTCTCCTGTCTTATCCGGTGTCCTGTGTGAATTTAAGTATGTTCTCTCTCTAATTCTCCTTCTCTCTCTCTCTCTCTCTCTCTCTCTCTCTCTCTCTCTCTCTCTCTCTCTCAGAGGACCTGAGCCCTAGGACCAATCCTCTGGACTACCTGGTCTGATGACACCTTGCTGTCCCCAGTCCACCTGGCCGTGCTGCTGCTCCAGTTTCAGCTGTTCTGCCTGCGGCTATGGAACCCTGACCTGTTCACCGGACGTGCTACCTGTCCCAGACCTGCTGTTTTCAACTCTCTAGAGACAACAGGAGCAGTAAAGATACTCTGAATGATCGGCTATGAAAAGCCAACTGACATTTACTCCTTTGGTGCTGACCTGTTGCACCCTCTACAACAACTGTGATTATTATTATTTGACCCTGCTGGTCATCTATGAACATTTGAACATCTTGACCACGTTCTGTTATAATCCCCACCCGGCACAGCCAGAAGAGGACTGGCCACCCCTCATAGCCTGGTTCCTCTCTAGGTTTCTTCCTAGGTTCTGGCCTTTCTAACGAGTTTCTCCTAGCCACCGTGCTTCTACACCTACATTGCTTGCTGTTGGGGTTTTAGGCTGGGTTTCTGTACAGCACTTCATGACATCAGCTGTAAGAAGGGCTTTATAAATACATTTGACTGAAATTTGATTGATTATCTTGCCAACGGATAAAATGCTCACTAACAGGGATGTAAACAAATTTGTATACAACATTTTTGAGACAATGTGCGTTTGGTTTTTAATTTGTATATTTCATTTCAGCTCATGAAACATGGGACCAGCACTTTACATGTTGCATTTATATTTTTGTTCAGTGTAGTTCCACCACCACCAAGCTATGGCAAATTGTAATTACATTACTATTTGAATTACATGTAGTTCACTAATCCCCAACACTGACGTCTAAGCAAAATTTCACAAGTTTGAACAGTACAGTACGGCAGAGTTCTGTACAGTAGAGCACAGTAGAACAAAGAGTACAGTACAGTATGGTATGGGACAGAACAGAGTTTTATTCAGTAGAGTACAGTAAAGTACAGTAGAGTACAGTACAGTATAGTTTAATTCAGTAGAGTACAGTAGAGTTTAATTTAGTAGAGTACACTTCACTTCGGCGCCCGAGTGGAGCAGCAGTCTAAGGCACTGCATCTCACTGCAAGAGGCGTCACTACATACCCTGGTTCTATTCCAGGCTGTATCACAACCCGTCGGTGACTGGGAATCCCATAGGGGGGCGCACAATTGGCCCAGCATCGTCTGTGTTTAGCCGGGGTAGGCCGTCATTGTAAATAAGAATTTATTCTTAACTAACTTGCCTAGTTAAATAAAGGTTCAATAAAAAGGTGTTTTTAATTTAAATACACTACAGTGAAATATAGTTGAATTTAGTAGAGTACAGTAGAGTTTTATTCAGTAGAGCACAGTAGAGTACAGTTTAATCCAGTAGAGTACAGTACAGTTTAGTTGAGTACATTAGAGTAAACTAAGGTAGAATACAGTACCCTCTACTTTACTTGTCTTTACTTTACTGTACTCTAGTGTGCTCTACTGTATTGTACTCTACTTTTCTTTAGTGTACTGTAATGTACTGTACTTTGCTATGCTCTACTGTACTCTATGCACTGTGCTGTCCAAATTTGTGAAACATAGATGTCTATGATTGTTGGCTGAGTGGTAGCCTAGCAGTTAGGAGGTTGGGCCAGTAACCAAAAGGAAAGTCACTCTGGATAAGACCGTCTGCTAAATGACTAAAATGTCAAATGTAATTGGTTCAGATTTGGTCCGGTCCGGACCAATTACAGATGTCTATGTTTGAACGTCTATATTTGGCCTGTCCGGACCGGACGTCTATGATTGGTTCAGAATTGGTCCATGTCCGTGGACGTTGAAATAAAGGCCAGTCCAGACGGAAGACCAAAAGAAATGAGCTGGTTACAGGAGACACTAGTTTCTCCTGAAATGATCTTTAGTCTGGTCAGGAAGAAATAGTCACTTGAGTCGGTTGAGAGATTGAGATTCTATCTCAAGGCCATCAGACTGTTAAACAGCCACCACTAACATTGAGTGGCTACTGCCAACACACTGTCAATGACACTGACTCTACTCCAGCCACTTTAATCATGGGAATTGATGGGAAATGATGTAAATGTATCGCTAGCCACTTTAAACAATGCTACCTTATATAATGTTACTTACCCTACATTGTTCATCTCATATGCATACGTTGATACTGTACTCTATATCATCGACTGCATCCTTATGTAATACATGTATCACTAGCCACTTTAACTATGCCACTTGGTTTACATACTTATCTCATATGTATATACTGTACTCGATATCATCTACTGTATCTTGCCTATGCTGCTCTGTACCATCACTCATTCATATATCCTTATGTACATATTCTTTATCCCCTTACACTGTGTATGACAGTAGTTTTTTTGGAATTGTTAGTTAGATTACTTGCTCGTTATTACTGCATTGTCGGAACTAGAAGCACAAGCATTTCGCTACACTCGCATTAACATCTGCTAACCATGTGTATGTGACAAATAAAATTTGATTTGAATTTGATTTGATTTGATTTGAGGAGTAGTTCATATTTATATGTGGTGTTAAAACAACAAGTGTTATTACCCCTGTTCACTGGGAAAGTTGATTGGTGGTCCCATAGACCGTTCACTCTTCATAGACAAACAACTGGCTACATGAGACACTGATTGCTCATAATGGACCATGCCAAAAACCAAGGAGATCATCTTTAGCCTGACCGAGGAAGAAATAGTAAATTGTTGTTGAGGAGTACTCAGATATCTGTATCAGAGTGTGGTTAAAAAAGAAGTATTATTACCCCTGTTCACTGGACAAGGGTTCTTCTTTACTGAAGTTATAAGGATCCATTGACATGTCACTCTTCATTGACACACAGCCGGGTACACGAGACACTGGTCTCTCCTCTTTCTCAAGAGAGACAATCTTTATTGAGAAAGTGTTCCCCTCGTCTCCCGCCGCAGAAAGACTCATTTTAGAAGTTGTTACTCCCTTCTCAGGAGCAGACAAATACTGTCCTCTGACCTAGATCAGCCCTGTGAACAGGCACACCCACACCGAGAGAGAGAGTCAGTTGAAAAAATATGAAATGTCCTTATGTTGATTACTTTTTTTCAAATCCAATGAGTTTTCCACGTTGATGCAGTGACCAAGATTAGTGGAATTTAAATGAATGAGGTGGTCCTTTCTGTAAAGATTGCCTTGTTTAATAAATGTATCTGGTTACAGTTGTCAAGCAGGACAAACAGTTCAAGTAGGCTATTCCTTTAGTCTCGCTTTTCCCCCAACTGCTCTATTCTTCTCCTTCAATAACTTTCTGTTTTCTTGTAGCAAGAAACAGAAACAGGCTATAATGCTGACCATGTTTTTTTCTCACTGAGATGGGTTCTTCAGTATGAGAATGTTTCTGTGGGCTGTAGCTTCTTTGTGTTGGTTTCATAAAGAAGAGAAGGGAGGAAGGAAAGGTGGGTAAGCCAGGGCAGGAACATTATATGGGAACTTGATAGCTAGATTAACTACAGTTGCCTGGTAGGTTGATGCTCTGCCTTCCCCCCCTCAAACAGGAAGACATTTATGATAGATGCATGGGCAACCTTGTGGAACAGCCTGTTTTAAAACCTGGAATAAAATGGATTAAAGGTGGATTAACAAGTGACCCAGTGTGGAGTAAAAACAAACAGAGCCTCTACTGTGATCCAACAGTTGAACATCAGATGAGGAAGGAAATATCTTTGCTGATACATTTAGATACTTTAGCCTACAGGGAGGGTCTATATTATCCACATGACCATCAGATAATTTTTGTCTGTGCAGCTCCCTGTAACAGTTTCTCTCCAGCAGAGAGCGCTGTTGTTTAGTGAATGGTGAGGTATGTTACCCACACTCCTCAATCTGCAAATCTTACTACCAACTACCTTTTTACTTGCCCTCTCACTACATTGCTCTTTTTCAATTTCTCTCTTTCTTTCCTTCTCACTTTCTCTCTCTCTCTCTGCCTGTCTGTCTGTCTCTCTCTCACTGTGCACCATTTTTGCTGGACCTGAGTGGGGTTGCCAGGTCGACCAGACAGGATGTTACCATAGCAATGGCTCATTTAGGTAGGATACCATTGGATACCATGGGTTGCAGAGAAGAGTGTTGGATGAGTCTCCCTTCCCAATTTATTCCCACCCTCCTCCCCCTGCTGTACCCAAAGACATATACATGTTATATAGGGTCTGGGGAAGGTGGGGGTTGGAGGTTTGGGTTCATGGGAAGAGGCTGGGGGTGCTGGGGGTCTTGTTATGCCCAGGGGGCAGGACGGGCAGGGAGTGTACCAGTGGTTACTGGCCCATTAGCAGGAACAGGGTAAATCTTGCCTGGGGGCAAAGGGTGGGGGGACTGGCACCAGGCCAGGAGTGTGTGTATAATGTTGGGTTGGTTGCACTGATGGTTGTTTTATTGATCGAGACTGCACACGTGTGTTTAGCTTCTGACCGTCCACTAGATTGTCTCTGTGTGAATATATAATGGCTGATTTTGACTCAGTCAAAGGATTAAAGACACACGCATATTCCCCTGAGATATCTCTCCACACGCTGCGCCTGACATAAAATCGTAGAAAAACACAATGGTACATTCTGTTTTATTTTGATTTTGAATTCCTCTGTATAATATATTATTATAAATATGATCTAAATTTGATGAATTTATGTTTTAATAATGTAACAGTAGACTTTAATAAGATAGGAATGCGTTCACACACATGATACTATGTGCAGAAGAGTGTCATCAAATGTTGATCATAATATAGTGTAGGCCTACAGAAATACACCATCATTTACATTCAAAAGTTGACCAATATAAACGTAAATAAACAACACATTTTCAGATGGAGAGAAAGAAAATAAGTAACCTATTGTTACGAGTATTTAAAATGGCGAACTCATAAACCGTTCCAGCATATTTGGGATCCACTTTCTGCTATGCAAAATAATCAGATTTATTCAGCATATTGAATTTATATCAACAACAGCAACAACAACAACATCAACTAATACATGTGATAATAGGTCAATAAAAAGTATTTAATTATGAATATATTTTAGGTTAATTCTGGAAATGCTATAGGTCATATTGCCTTATAGCCTTTCACCGGATATAAGCAACAACAGTGGTGCAGAGGACAATTTCAATATTTTAATCCCAGTACAACATGCCTTTAAATTCTGTGTCAGAAAAGGTTAGGCTACAGCAGTTTTTATTGAAGATTTTAAATTGGTTTGCAAAGAGTAAGTTATAGCCTACTTTTCGTTTAATTAAAAATGAAAAATAGAACATTCATAGCAGAGCGTCTTGAAATCCCCCCCCCCCCACACACAAGAGGTCATGATGTTGAATAATACATTATGTGTGGAATGAATATAATATAACAACCTGAGACCTGGTTAAGAAGCAGGCAAAACAAGTATTTTCTTTGTGTTATATTTAATAATAATAATAATAACAATAATAATTTTCTATTAAACTTGAGTGCATATCGAATATAGAAGCAAAGGTGGTGTAATTTTCTAGAGAATTTTCCATGCAGATGTTTCTCGTATCATCGTATCACATAGTAAGTAAGCTTACTTTAATATTGTAATGCATAATTTCACAATAACCATCTCTATGTTTAATGCACGATATACAGGGTTTTAGGAAGATGCACTGGAAGTGAAAAAGTCCCAGCATAGGCCTATTATTTACACAGATAATACGCATTTCTCTAAAATATAATAATTACAAATCAGAACAAATTAAAATGTTCATGAATTCTGTATTGTAATTGCATATTCTATCAGATATGTAATTACAGCATGTGATTTATGAAAATAATAATTCTGAAATTATTATATATTATATTAATTGTATTCGGCTGTATTATAATATATTAGCCTATATTATATTAGCCTGGATTATTATGAACAATTATAATAAGCCTATCATAACAATTATTCAGATTCTGTTAAACAATTATTTGTTTATGTTTTTAAGGGTGAAAAAAATAAAGATTTTAATTATACAATCACGGTTGGTTTATGGAATATTGTCGTGAAGACGCAGGGTTATTGTACGTAAAGTCTGTTGAGCCTCGAGAGACCGACAGATTGTGAAATCCACAATTAAATTATCATGACAATAGACGGGAGGAAAGAGAGAGAGCTTATGTAAGAAAAAGCGGAAAAGATTCATAAATACATATGTAGGCCTTAGCCATTTATGACCAAAAATAGAAGACATTTTACAATTCGTTGTTTCTCCTTTTAG
Organism: Oncorhynchus tshawytscha; assembly: GCF_018296145.1. NCBI lineage: Eukaryota > Metazoa > Chordata > Actinopteri > Salmoniformes > Salmonidae > Oncorhynchus > Oncorhynchus tshawytscha. The sequence goes on along the minus strand of NC_056447.1, from coordinate 31,221,167 downwards.
TCATAATATGGCTGGTGTTGGCCTACTTCTCTGATGCACGGCAGATATAGCCTAACGCTGATAAAATGAATTATATAATATTATTTAATAATGTAGCAGATGTCTAGTTTTGTGTGGATTGAAATAATAAATACTTGTCAAATAATGTGTCATAGCATGCGACTATGAAGGTGTATGGGATATAGGCGATATACCTACCACACAATATTTGCCCTATACATCTACATTTCACTTTAACAATTTGTGACAAAATTATTATTCCAATTATTCCAACCCTTTCTTACAATATCAACATTACAATGATA